>NC_068356.1:127499792-127749916 GCF_020536995.1 Dreissena polymorpha | reverse complement strand
TAAAGCTGGCACAAAAAGCAGAACAAACGACTTTGAGGTATTTTAGACTATTGTCATGTATGAAAACCTCTTCAAGCCTAGTTTAATGGTCAAGTGAGCTTAAGTGATACATGCATGGCATATACAGATAGGGTGCACAGGTGGCACATGCCTCCCCAGCTGCTGACCCCCTGAGCTATTGCGCTATATATGCCTTACATTTAAAATTGTGAACACTTTGGAAGCCACATTTATTGCAAAATCTTCATGAAACTTTTTCAGAACATGTGTCCATATGATATCTAGAATTGCTTTGAAAGTGGGTCATACAGGGTCAAATCCAATGTCCAAAATGATTGTGGTTTGTTTAAAAATATGACTACCAGGTTTTGGTGCTGTTTTCTTTATGGTCCATTATGAAAAGAACAGTTTAACCCCATATGGCCATGTGCCCTCTTGTTGTGCAGTTTGACCTGTCTTCTGTGAAACTTGATTCCGATGATGATCTTCTTCAATTCAACACGTCTGGCCACAGTGTCAACTCAGAAAAATACTGGCTCTGTCTCAGTCCTATATAGATCTAAAAGAGGTATGTCAAGCTTTATTTCAAAAAAACTTATGCTTGAATTGTGAAGTTATATGATGTTTAGATGGTTTAGATAATAAAATATAGATCTGGCACGAGTTGTAATTAAGCGAGCCTTTGGCGAGCTTACTAACCAATTTCCTGGACGAGTTTAATAAAATATGGTATGATATGACAACGAGTGTCAGATCTTTTTATCACATGCTTCTAAATGAGCAAATTAAATAAATATTTACGCAAACATAGTTATAAATCCCGAATGTTGTTTACATTTCGTGACATCATTTGACGTTGCAACGTCATTTCAGCAAAATAACAAAATGCAATTGAATTGGTCAATAAACGAAAACTAAGCCAATGAAAACGCTTTGAAATGTTGTATTACACATGTGTAGTATAAAAAAATGTAATGGTTGTATTACATGGGAAACAGGGTATAGCATGTGATTAATGAATTTTGTGTCCTAGTGATTACCGGTAGATATTTATGTTTCTGGGCCTAATCTTCCATGTCTTCAATCATTTATCAAATAATATTAATCTAAATTGTTAGCTTAATTAACCCTTTACCACTTAGATACATATTTTGATACATTTATATTCCCTAAGAAAATCAAATTTAATTAAAGACCTTTCTTACTAGATTCAAGTTTTTAAGGCTTCATTTCCAACCCTTTGATACTGATGAGCAGCAAACAGCATATAACCTGAACAGACTGAGCGAGTTTCTTGCAGGCTGTTCTTGTTTTATGCTGTTTGCACATAGCCATTTTCACTTTGTTTCTACATGGGAAAGGCTTAAGATAAAACTGAAGAAACATTTGTTTTAACATCCAAATCAAGAAACAGTGCAACATTCTATTTGTTTTTACTTCAGTAGAATTTTTATTCTTACATACAGAACAGTTCATTTAGTAAATCAAGGTCACCTGCCCATAATACATAACACAATAATACAATATAATACAATTTCAAAGTTGTGTCATATGTTTCCATAAATTTAATATTTCACTTCTTAAGTGTTCATCGCCTGTAAAAGATGGAATACCGTAATTACTCTAAGTTTCGGACATCCCCTTTTTTGGTAAAAATAATTATTTTTCGTAACTCTTAATTTTCGGACATGCACGTTTTCGTTTATCATTATGACTCTACATTTTCGGACAGTATATTTTACAACGCTATTTTACCAGATTTCGACAGTGTATTCGCTTACCTTTTCACACTTTGATCATGGGGTCTTATAATCTGATTTAGATCATAAAACCTTGAAAACGTGTGCCTGAGGGCAATGGACCATTTTTCGTTATTTGGTAAATAACAATGTTTACCGGTAAAAAGCAATCCCTTCAACCAATAGCATTTTAAATCATATCTTCCTTTTAAGGAAGCAATATGTGTAATGTTTTTACTATTTTTGTTCTGTGTCATTTCAGGCAAGAGTTGCAAAGCTGTGAAGTTGTTTTATTTTAAAGTAGAAACACTGTTGTGCATTGATTTATTGCTTTATTTCAATACAATTATAATTTTCGGACATTTAATTTTTTCTCTTATTTTCGGACACCTGTAATTTTTGACTATTTTCTTATGTAATTTTCGGACACGAAAAAATAAATATTTTCAAGTGTCCGAAAACTTACCTACCGATAAAAAGAGTAATTACGGTAGGTAACAAGTTAATTTCCTAATTTTGTTGTCATTGTTCAAAGATATAATGTTTTAAAAATATGTCACACTGTGTCATAAGTTAAATTGAATTCAAGGGTCAGGTCCAGCCCAGTAGTGGTGACTATCCCTCTGTAACACAGTCTAGCAGAACTTTACAGCATTCCAAGAGGAAAATGAATAATGACGCCAGACCATCACCTAAGAACATGGCTTCTAAGATCAGAAAATTATCCCAGAAAAATAATTGCAAGAAACCCAGAGCCATTGCAGTGATCAAGCCGCAGCCCAAGGTTTTGTTAAAAAAACTAAATCAGAATTAAATCGTGAACGTTTATATTATGTCGGTCAAACAGTAAAAAGATGTCAGTAAGGAAGCACAGACCAGCTGTATGTCCACTGATGAACAGGCCATTCACGTGTAAAAATCTTGGAGTTTCTGAGAAGAAGTGGGTTGACCGGGTAAGCCGACCATATGCAGAAATTCTGCGCTCCACTCCAATAGGTATGTTGCAGATTGCAAATATGATAACAAATATTGTGAATATGATGAAACTGTAAATCTGCCCATGTAGAGTTGATGTACTAAAACTTCTTTTATCCAGAGACAATTCAGAAAATTATATCTAATCTTTATTTATGAAATACAAATGTATTGAATTATTTAAGAGGAAATCAGCTAAATGTTTAATATATTAATGTTTTTAAGTGTATAGTGTCTTTAATTGTGCCTGTATAAACTCTTTACAAACAACCAAAATAACATTAATTTATGGTACTTTTGATTTCTTGCAGATGATCTCCCATAGCTCAATATACATCGGTCTATCATGACTGTTCAAGAAATTGACTGTGCATGTATGAGCAACATATTAAGTCTTCCTGGCATTAGAGGAATCGTTCGCTGCTAATTTGACTTTGTTATGGAATTTTCCATAGAATACTTCATTGAAACTAATTTACCTGTAACATGATTGTGTATGGAATGATTGATGTACTTAAAATGTATTTTTGAAGAGTTATTCAGCAGACAGCCTGTTGTTGGTTTTTTGGCTACTATTGCTTGAAAATGTGATGTTTCAATATCGTGTTTCTTCCAAGCATGTACTTTAGTAAATTATTGCCTTGTACCAAACATCTATCAATTAAATATTTTGTTTGAATGTATGTATAACTTCTGTGATATTAATTTACTTCTTTGTTTAAAATGTTTATTATTGATAATAAGATCTATGTATTTATTTAACATTATAATTTATGTATTTACATGTGTAATTATGATTAAATTGTATGTCAGCTTTGATTGGTTTTGATAATTTTTTAGTGTGTTTGCTCAATGAAAAGAATCAAGCATGGCTATTGTGCTCAATTACCATATGCATAAGTGTTTTTATGCCTCCGTATCGAATGATCAGGGTTATTTGTTTTAGGCCTGTCTGTCTGTCATTGTATGTGTCTGTCTGTCACAAACTTTAACCTTGGTCATAACTTTTGCTATATTGAAGATAGCAACTTGATATTTGGCATGCATGTGTATCTCATGGAGCTGCACATTTTGAGTGGTGAAAGGTCAAGGTCATCCTTCAAGGTCAAAGGTCAAATATATGGCTTCAAAGCGGCGCATTAGGGGGCATTGTGTTTCTGACAAACACATCTCTTGTTCCACTTATGATTTATTCACGGAAGGTAATACCGGTACCTCGTTTTACAATCTAGCACACTAACATAACTGCATGACAAAATTTGACTGGAACCTCGTTGAAAATGTGCGTGTTTTCTTGTAAGTATGCAGTGCCATGTATTTAGTTGGATGTACTTAAATTTTTGAGCAATTTATAATTAACTTACGCTTTCCATACAAAACAATCGTCCAGGGACATATAGTTTCCCGACTCATCCGACCGGTGCGATGTGAAATATGTGCATCTAGTCTTGGTAGCAGATATGGATACAGTGAGTCGAGTACATGTACGTATATCTACATGAAATATTGTTTGATCTGATAGGAAATAGTGGCGCCTTTATCGCAAATACTTGACTAACATCACTTACATTTTCTATACGTGTAAGGATGCGTTTATACTAAGTTATCAATATAAGTTCATCCATTGCATGTTGTTACCGTACGTGAAGACAGACACGGTATGCACGTGTTCGCCTGTTGTAGATAAGGCGTTAAGCCCATGGGTCCCAATGCAGGTGATATTATGCACAGGTGTGCGTGTGGCTATGATATAATTAGTGAAAACATCATTTTGAATGATAAATAATCATATTATAACGAAAATTAACTTTTCTGAAAAAAAATATTTCACGATCAAATATATATATACAAGGTATGCAACTCAAAATCAGCCCAAAACGGGTGCATCGCTTTGAACAGCCATATCTTCATCAATTGTGCAGCGATTTTCACGATCTCGGTCTTATTCAACGCAGAAATGAATTTCCTTTCTGAAATGTATATGTCTTGCAATATTTTTACAAATTCTGGGTCAACTTTTAAGAAATAACACGATACACAACTCGCATGACCCAGTTGACAGTGATCATGCTGTCTTTTAGACTGAAATCTTCACGGATTTCTGGTTATAAAGGCAAAGGCAGCATTCCTGTGTGTCAACGCTTTCACTACAGTAGCAGTTCACTTCAGTAGCAGTTATACTATACCATAACCGGTGTTCCTCGGTTATTATCGCCGACATGAACAATATAAAACGAGTCCCGCCGAGCGGATAAATTGGGTTGATTAAAAATAAGTACATTCTTATTTGTTGTTATTGATATTACATACGTGTGGAACAATTTAACTATAAACAAGAATATCTTTAAAAAAAGATATACGGCGTTGATTGTGGTCGATGTTTATGAACGATCAAAAGTTATCTCTATGAGATAAAAAGTAGCGGATGCCCTTTTTTCTGCGCAGTTCTTAGCTACATCATAAGCAAATCAATTACGGGGTGCTGCGCCAGATTTCGTGGCTTATTTTGCTTTATGTGTATTATTACTCAGATATCTATATTTACAGAATAGAAAAACACAAGAAACATGAAAATAAACGATGCATATAGGTCAGCCGTATATAGTATAGTGAATTATTGTGCTCATAAATAACTGGTCTAAATGGATAAATGTTCTAATTAATTTTATCAAAATGGTCCTTATCATGCAAATGTTGAAACCATATTAAAAATCGATGATTGACATACCAATAATATCGCCGAATATCTTTATTTAGTATCTTTCTGATCAAAACAGACTTCAAGTGCACAAAGTTTACGAGACGCGTTTAATAAAGATTTCTGCAACTGACCGCAAACTGACCTTGATACCTTGCGGATGGAATGCAATGCATTACAGTCACTACGTTATTGTCAGTAAGACCGGTGTAACACTTCGCAACCCCTTCTGCAACTCCGGTGATGAACTGATAAACTCTGACTTTCACAAATGCCGCGAATTGACCCGAACCTCGCGAGTTGAAATGCAATGCAAGTAAGTACTAATATGACATATAACCTTTAGTATAAACGCTTTTGCGCTGGTAATTCTCTGAAAATAAAAGGTGAACGCACAAACTGTATTTATGTCGAAATTGATTGTAAAACTGTTCTATCTATTGAGCCTTTTCTTAGAGATAAATTGTTTCATGCAGTAAACAGTGTTACAAAGACGCGGATATGTTTCCAATGTTCTGGTGTTATACTCAAATCAGCCAATGGAATAAATGAAGTGTATTCATTCGTACCTAGCCGCGGAAATTTTATTTGAGTATTATTGGACACTTACAAAGGTCAGTCAGGGTGAAAAGCTGGCTTAAACAGCTTACGCCGAAAAAGGGCACACAATATATGAAAACGGGAGGTCCGTACCTGTAGCAAAACCCCAGTGGTTTGGCTAGAGGTACGGATCCGTATCTCTAGAACCAGATTCTAGAGGTACGGATCCGTACCTGTAGCCACTTCCTTAAATAAATCATCGTCAAGTGGTGCACATTATCGGAGCTTGATGATCGGGCATATTATTATCCGCCATCTAGATCAGTAAGTATCGATAAAATAAATGGTGTTTAAAGCTGTTGATAAAAGAAAGAAACAGTGTACACGACTTACGCACACTTACTCCTTTGATCTTCCAATGCTTTGATTGCTACGTCATTCTATTTATAGACATGCGCGCGCTCACGTTAAGCTTTATAGCTGTGTCTAGTTTGTGAAACCGATCGTCGAATAGGTACGTAAATTATAATCAAGTTGTCTGTTACCTATTGTGAATAATATTTTATGCTTTTATGTTTTAATTATCGAATAAACCTTTTTAGTTATCATTGGAGTTTACAGTAATCGTGTTAATGTACGGTTGTATAATTCGGTACGTTTTTGTCTTGACTTATGCACTGAATTTAAGGACGCAGAGAGGTGATCTACTTACGACTTTGTCAAAGTAATTAAGTTTCGAATGGTTTCAATCGTATAAAACATTCTTGGATTACTGCACTTGATTTGTTTAATAGTTGCATCAAACTTTACGTTAGCTTTTTTTTGCAATATAAGTAGACACGATTTTCCAATGTGCAGCAGAATATCCCCCCCCCCCCCCTCCTGAAAACTGGTGACTATCGTGCTCAAGTTTGTGTATTGTTTGTTGTATTCAAGCAACGTTTCTTAGTTTTTAATTAAAAAGTGTCTCTAACAGTGGCTTTTATATAAATGGTGGAAATTGGATAAACAAGACTTTTATATGTCAGGCTATATTCATATACGTAATATGCGTTTAGAAATTCCAGTCAAAATCCCAGACTGGAAATCCCCATATAGCATAGCTATAAATAACTTGGGATTTTACAAATTGTCTATTTTAAGATACGCCCATCTATTTTTAGACGACTAAACATAAACGGTGATTCCCCTTTATAATTACACAAGTTCCGACATATTGAAAAATGTTGATTGTTTCCTTGAAAATTTGTGCACTAAATGCATTGACTCATATCGGTTGCATCATTTAGGTACGTGATAGTGATATTTATTTCGAAAAAAATGCTTATTATGTAAAATTGTGTTGTACCGATAATTTAATGCATCAGTAAGATCTAAAAATATATCATGGTTGGTATTCTTCATTAACTGTCATTGGGATTTTTAACATCCCACTGTTAACCATACGAGTTTATAAGCCCATTCTTCACTAAAAGAATTAACATTTGTATATGCACTACAGTGCAGTAACATTCAATACATACTCTATATCTATATAAGCATTTTAATTTTACAATTTCAAGCAATAAAGCAACTTCATATTGTATGGAATGGTCCTATTTAAAATCAGCTTCCAAAATAGCCTTTTTTTGGGATTTGTAGAAAAGATTGATCTGGGATCCTCAACAATGTGCTTGTAAGTATTTGTATTTATTTTTCAGCTGGCTGGTTCTCAAGATAATTAACAATAATAAAGCAAGTTTTGTCATCATGGCGAGTGAGGTAGGTGGTGTAGTTTCAGGCATCATTTTTAACAACCTTGTTTGAACATGTGAAATTGACACCTGATAAATAAAAGATTATGTTGACAGGCATTATTTTCAGTGTTTCTTTTGCTTTCATATTCACAAGAGAATCCTGTTTTTTCTTAATTTGTGTATTTGATTGCATGTATATAATACTATCTTCTCGGAGAAGGATTTTCCAATCTCCTAAAATGAAAACACAAACTCGTGTACAAGTTTACCCAGTTCTCTGAGGTTGATGAGAAGTAAAGTTTTGTAAGAAATAAACAGGTCATCAAATTTGTTTTGAAATGTTTGTTGGCAATCTAAAAATATACATTTAGCTGGAATACCAAGTCAAAATAAACTTGAAATGTATACATTTTGACATTCTTTTTCATGTGGTCTGTTGTAATACATTTATTCCATATGAGTTTCCATACCAGTATATTATTTTTAGTAAAAAGGAATATTTTATGACATCTCTGGTATTTTCCTTGATGATTGTTTTGTGTCCCACTGTTTGATATTGGTACCTTACCATAGATAAAGGGGCATGTACTAGAATAAGGTTCATCCAGTTGGTGTAGCTGAAATTGCACTTTGTGTAAATTTGTCAGGTTTGGCTACTTAATGTCAATAAAGTTACAATTTTAAAGGTTAGTTTTCATTCAGCTGATCGGGAAAAATCTTTACTTTGTTAAAAAACTTTTGAAGTTGTTGTGTTTAATATGCAAAATAGGCAGACAATTAATTTCATATATGCGTCACTTAGCGTAGCATCGCAAAACTAAAGGATTAATACACTTAAAATATATTCTCCTTGTTTAGGGTTCGTCAGACGGCGGGCTATCGACCTTCCAAGTTTCAGTGAGTATTTATACTAATTTTTCATATACATGTACATCACGTTCTTTTTTAATTTACCTGATGTCTTTAATTGTGTGTTTTAATGTTAAACAGTTATGATTTTTTATTTGTTTACAATGTTAATTTTACCAAACACGTAGAACAAAGTGGAATTATTACTTCTTTAAAAAAAAAAAGATTTTGAGTAACTACATCAACATTGGGGAGGGACAGACAGCAAAGGATCTACTGGAACAGTTGAAGAATAAGGGTACGATTGTGCCTGTGAAAAATGAACGTCCACAGGGTCAACCAATGACCAATGAACTTCCAAGGGCAAAGGCATCAGACAAGGTATTTGGACATGTTCCTTTGTCACTGTTCTTGTATAGTATTTTCTTGGAAATCTAAAATAGGTCTTCCAGTTTTTTTTGTGATAATAAAAATGGTATTACGTTTTGTTTACTTTCTTTTCATAATACATCTATGACTGTTCAACCAAGTGTTTACAAAAAACAATATCATTATAAGATGAATGGCTTCATGTAGACTTGAACTTGTTATGTGTTCATGTTTGGTTTTTTATTTCAAATTTGGGGGCCGTTAAAGGGACCCAGTCCCAATGGAAAAAAGTGTATATTTTCAATAATGGGACCTAAAAGTTCACAATTGAAGGTTTTGAAAAAGAAATCTTTATATAAATCTTATAATTTAGTTCATCTCGCATCAAATTCTATGAGTTGAACCTTGATAAATATAATATTGACAACTCTGTTAAACTCAACTTTAAGGTATTTGTAAGCTAAAAACAAAAACTCTGATTTCTCAATTTTTAGTCAAAACAACTTGATTTTTCCAATCCAAAGTACCTGGCCTAATTGCCAAAAATGGTTAAAAAACACTTAATGAATAATATTATTGTGATTTGCTAAAGAATTCTGCCTACACCACTTCTGATCATTTATTAATTTTCTAGTTGCACGCCAAAAAAGTGCTGGACTCAATTCAAAACTGGCTACTCAAATCATGGAGGGACCAAAGTTATCCATCAAAGTTCCTAATGAGTATTCAAGGTTTAGATATGAGTCAGAGAAAACCAAAGATAAAAAACGGAAGAGAAATTACGATACGGATGATACAGAAAAACAGTGTCTTCTGGAAATTGAGGTAACACACCACATTAAAAGTATCTATTTCCCATTTTGTACAATTCAATCTGCTGTCAAATGTTTGTCAAACATAAATAGATGGACTATGAAACTCATGATTGTACCAGGACATTGTAACATGAAATTAATCAACTTTTATGTATACATTGAATGTTAAAAGCTTAATGAAAGATTTAAGTAAAAAGTTTGTTTTTTTCACAGATTACTGACTATAATGGCACTGCTAAGGTGATCTGTTACTGTTGTGATGAGAACGGGAATATCCATCCATTCAGTCTGTTTGGTGACCGTGGATGCCATTACGGTGTTTATGTGAGCAGGGAGAAGTTTAAGCCACAGAAAAACACAGGTTGGTTGTGAAAGAACAAGGAAAAAGCAGCCAATGTTTGAATGAATGTAGATTACCACTGTAATAAATTATGTGATTAAAAAAGATGTACTAAATGAAGAGCCATGAAGATAGATTATGGGCATATAAATTTGACTCAAAATTTAAGCAATTGCAGATATTCCAATTGAAATAATATTCTTTGTTGTTCCACCCAAGTTTAAGAATAGTTAACTGAATGCCAGCCCACTAAAACTTGATGTGCTTCATCAAGTTTTAGAATTTAAACATACTATGTATATTGTAGTGCTGCCACCAGCATATTGAAATTTCTTTATAGTTGAACTATTAAAAATGGTCAACAAAACACCAAAAAATGCAATTGTTATGTCAATATTCTAATCTTGACTGGCTTGAGATTTGATAACTAATACATTTGTATACATGTATTCTGCTGTTGTTGACAGACTAACAGGGGGTGTCAGTTGTGATGCCTACTAAAGGGGATAAAGAAAAAATATTATGAAAGAAAGCTTCAATACTTACAAAATGAACTCAAACTGGATGTAAAGAGAAGAGGTAATATGCTATGATTTTGTTCACTATAAGTATTTAAATCTTGAAGGGCATTGTTCACAGATTTTGGATTGTTTTTAAGGTTCTCAGTACATGCTTTTAATTGATAAATGTTAACACCAGAGCTAAAGATCTCCAGAATAAAACAAGGTTAAAATATATATCCTCACCTGTACTTGAACCACTGACCCTTGGAGCAAAAGTCTAGCGTCTAAAACCAGTCTGCCATCCATGCTGCTATGGAATTTTCGGTCTTTAAGGTAGCGCACCCCGTAATGGGCACCTTTCCAAATATAATCTAATGTATTATTTTCTTAATCAGCATCATTTTACTGAACCACATGCAAATTTTTAGGTAGGCTGTCCGTGCTTGAAAAAAAATATACTGATTTTTTCAAAACCACCCCACACTTGGCTTTGTCCAGTTTATTTGCACCCCTTGGGTATATGAAAGTTCCATAATTCATCCAGATTTCCAAATTATTAATATGGGCATGCAGTTGGTGTGTACAGATGCAGTAAAGGTGTTTAAAGTTTAAACAAGATGAAATAAGTATTCTTGTTATCTATGGAAGAGCGCCATGAAATGTTAGTGGTTTCAGCCAAGTAGAAATTGGGTTGGTTAAAAACTTTAAGAGTCATAAATTTCAAATTAGTATCATTTAAGTAATATTTTGAAATTAGTTTTTAGCTCGACTATTATAATTTGAAATATATATAGTGGAGCTATCCTACTCATCCCCGGCATCGGAGTTTCCGTTTCTGTTAGCCTTAGCATGCAAATGTTAAAGTTTTCGTACTACCCCCCAATTATTTTCATTGTCCCTTGACATATTGCTTTCATATTTTGCATACTGTTTACCAACATGACCCCAACCTATAAACAAGAACAGACAACTCCATCAAGCATTTTGTCATAATTATGGCCCTTTCCACTTAGAATATGCAGCAAATGTTAAAGTTTTCATACTACCCCATTTATTTTCATTGTCCCTTGACATATTGCTTTCATATTTTGCATACTTGTTTACCAACATCACCCCAACCTATAAACAAGAGCAGACAACTCTATCAAGCATTTTGTCATAATTATTGCCCCTTTTATACTTAGAATATGCATATTATTGATAAATCTATGTTAAAGTTTGCGAACTACCCCAAATATTTCCTATATCCTTTGACATATTCCTATTATATGTTGCATACTTGATACCCAACATGACCCCAACCTATGAACAAGAGCAGACCACTGTATCAAGCATTTTGACATAATTATGGCCCCTTTTACACTTAGATAATTGAACATTTTGCTTAATTTGCCATAACTTCTTTATTTATGATCACATTTTATTATTACTTTGACAAAACAACACTTACCTGAATACCACAATGGATTCCACACCCAAACAATACCCCACGCCCCTACCCAGAATCTCTTCCCCCTCCCCAACCTCCCCCCCCCCCCCAATTTTTTTTATATATATTTTTAAACATCATCTAATAAATTACCACACCCCACATTATACCCCCCTTTCACCCCAACCCCCCCCCCTACCCCCCCAAAAAAAAAAATATATTTTTTAAACATCTAATAAATTACCACACTCCACAATATGACCCCCCTCTTTTGTTACAAAATATAATTACAACATAGCTCTCCAAATTATTCATTCTTTTCGCATTTCTTACGCTTATTATTTTATCAATTGTTAACAATTATTAATGTCAAACTAAAATATACTTTCAGTGTATTAGTCTCTGTCATTAGTGTTATTACGCTCATGAATGCACATTTTATCCCCGCCTAGGCGGAGGGATATTGTTTTGGCGTTGTCCGGCCATCCGGCCGTCACTTTGTGTCCGGAGCCATATCTTGGGAGTGCTTTGGCGGATTTCATTGAAACTTGGTTTGAGTATATATATGGACAAGAGGACGATGCACGCCAAATGGCATTGTACACCATCGTATAATAAAGGAGTTTTGGCCCTTTGTATTTTGAAAAAATGGTTTTTTGTGTGTCTGGAGCCATATCTTGGAAGTGCTTTGACAGATTTCATTGAAACTTGGTATGAGTATATAAATGGATAAGAGGATGATATTGGCGTTGTCCATCCGTCCAGAAATATTTGTGTCCAGAAGTATTTTGGCGGGGGATATCAATTCTACGAATTTGCTTGTTCATTTACTTTTTGATTCTTATACAAAGAGTTTAAAATTTATAATTTTTGCGAACTGTGAACAAGTCCCTTTAAATGGAACTTGCGTATCATGATTTTAATGATAGAACTTAACGGAACAAATAATTATAATCAATTTTATTAATTTTATTGTCAAGTTTTATTGTTTGTTGCCAAGGTGATGATGATAAGCATGACAAGCAGCTTGTGCATGTCATGGTGGTGGTTCAGTTGGAAGATGAGGGGAAGCCACCCCTGTATGGGATCTCCACTGCCCTAAACAACCGAAGTAAGTAATCAGGGAATACTGCACCGTAACCAAACCCATTCTTGTGAAAAGGATTAAAGAGTATACCTGGAAAAACTGTTTTCCTAGATCTTAATTACATTTAAATTTTAATTATCAATAATCTTTTGCTCAAAATATTTTTCAAATGTCATAATGAGGTGATATAGTTAGCCCGTATTGCAGATAGTCAAAAATATTAAACAAGGTTTGTAGCAAAGTTGAAAATCCTGGTTTTTAGATTGGGACATGGCAGGCAGGTGTGAAGTCTGCATCAAATGGGTGTGTTTCAGGTCGTAACTTCAGTTTGGATTGACCCCAATCTTAATGAAACTTGGGATGTATCTAGCTTACATTCAGGCCCAGCCAAGAATGTATTTAAGGCTTGTCAAGGTCAAGATCACTCATGAAAAAAATCTCTTTCCTCAAGAATTCGAGGTGTTCATTTTTAGAGTACTTAGCTCTCTGTTTCATCAAATTGTCTATTTAAATGTCAATCTCTTAATACCTGAAAACTTAGTCTTGTGATGACACATTTATACCAGCTAAAACTTAAGTGTTTTTTTCTAACACGTTTATAATCTGCTCCCTGAAAAAACACTTGTTACTCATTTCTACCTACAATTTTATCACACTGCTGCCTTAAAACTGCACCAAGCATGATATATGTGTTGTTTTTAATTATAATTGGTTCTATTTTGTATTACAGAACAAGGGAAGGAGTTCCTAATAGATGATGTGGAGCCCAACATGGTCATGGCTTCAGGAAGCCCTCCTAACAATCAATCCAAGAACAGAATCCTGGTGGTTGTCTCAAACCAGACATACTTTCCAAATGGTAAGTTTCTATTTCAGAAATGATTTATTTTTTCATAACCCCTTTGAAAGTTGTTTTCGATGCATGATACTTTTGTTCAGTAAAAATTGTATTTATCAATTTAGGCTACATACTCCTATATCCTTTACTCTCATAGTATCTGTCCTCCTCATAGTATTGTGCCTTTAACGAAAACCTCTCAAGAAGTTGGAAAGTTAATGTTTATTAGTTGTAATTTATTTGATGGTTATCCATGACTATTACGACGATCATCCTCATGATTTCCGGTTTTTGTTGGAAAGTAGGTCATGTTTATTCCAGGGTGATGCTATGATTTTTAATTATGTAACACACAATTATGTTCGTTTGTTTATGGATTGATAGTAGCTTTATCAAATGTTTTATATGCTGCTTATTTTTTAATAAAATGTAAAAATATTTTAATAACAACATAAGCAAGAGTATCTTTTTTCCATTAAGTTACTTTTTTAGAACAAGCACATGCGCATAGTAACAAATCTTAACAACCAATCAGAAGGGCCGATACTATGAAACAATTGTATATGAAACAGATTGCTACATGGAGCTAAGTCTAGCCAGTATTTGATGAAAATATTTCTGATATAAATGATGTTTTCGTTGTTATGTCCAAGAATACACATAATTCATTTAACTATAGATTGACATATAACACATGCATGTTTTTGTATTTGTTCACTTCCATATTCGTATGTATTCATTAAGAGGGCCGATACTACGGATAGACATGCTTGTTTATGATCATGAGAGACCAATCTTTAGTTTTAAAATGGGTTGAAATATCTTAATAATGGAGTTATTTGTAACCCGTGAATCAATTGCATATGTCAATATTGGAAGTTCAAGACTGATATTTATTAGTTGGTCGCGTTAGCGGCCGACTAAATTTACAGCGCATATTTTGCAAATCAGTATGAACTGCAACTCACTATGCTAGGAAGGATTACCTCGCCTGTATGCACTGCAGACGACAAATGCTTCTACTTTACTCTGCAGCGAATGTATATACCAGCTTTTAAGATGGTCTAGTGGTTATCATTGAAATCTGTACATATTGGCTGCTTTCAGGGAAAACGGTGCTTAATGCAAGTCAAATAAGATTAGCCTGTGCACACTGATTAGCCTGTGCAATGCGCACAAGCTAATCAAGGACAACAACAGCGAACAACTTCAGTGCCTTCAGCGCTTTGATATAATAAGTCATATGTTTTCAGAGAAGCAAAAAAAGTTTATGACCTTTTAACTAAGGAGATTGAAGGTTAAAATTGTGCAGTCTAGACTTAGTTCAATCTAACTTCATAACCAAAAAACATGTTTGTTTTCAGAACCTGAAGTTGTTTTGCGTGAAAAAGATGCTAGTGGAAAAACAAGGTGGGAAGTGGTTTTATCTGGAGAACAATTGGAAATCGTTAAAAAGGTATTGAAAAATATGTTGCACTGAATTCTCTTTACTATGCATTGATTGTCATTTTTGATTCTCAAAGAACATTTTTTGTGGCTTCAAGTTTGTCTGCACTGTCTGTTCAGCCTTTATCATTCTATTAAAAAAAAAAATGTGCCATCAAAGTTTTCAAGAATCTAGATTTATTTATCTTTCCACTTGTATTTTAGCATTTGAAGTGAAATTGTGTATGCAATCTGTCAATGACAATAAAAATATTTTCTTCAGGCGGTAGTCAAGTTTACTGCCCCTCCATATCTAGATCGCGACATAGAGTCTGATGTACAAGTTGAACTGTGTCTGCGTGACAAAAAAACAAACAAAGAAACCAAGCCCTGGCCATTCTTCTATCTTGGATCAGGTAAATGCCTTCATAGATGTTGAAAGTAGTGCATTTGTATGTTCAAACTCATGTAAAAAGAAAATGTTCACTTATTCATACATATGCCTGTATGTTCATCCCAAAATATTATGGCTTGACTATTCCTTATGACTGGACAGATTTGCTTAAATATTAGAAAATGGAACATCTCGCACTAAGAAGTGTAGTTCTTTATGTAATTATGTGCTTCTTAAATGTAGCATTTATGTTATTCCATGTCATAAAGATTGGTCTTTTTATGTCTCCTTTTGAAGAAGTCACCATGTACCAATGGCACTTTAACATCTGTTTGTACATCAGTAAACAAATTCCTGTCTCTGCCATAATTTTGCCATATATTGAGGGATTTGCAAAGTATGTATACTCAAATGTCCACCATAAGACGATGTGTCACATGTAAAACCTGTCTCCCTTTCTCAAATGTCACGGTCACACTTAGAAGTAAAAGGTCAAATTTTGCAATGAAACAGCTTGCAAACCATTGTCTCAAACATACATATGCTATATATGGAAAGATTTTGAAATGCCAGTTTTGAGTCATGAATGATACGTTAGAGCATCCGTGTTCAGTGGACACATGTCTTGTTCATTTATTATTCTGAATCTTGTTTATTCCAGATCTATATGATGTAAGAAGGAAAGCGAAAAAGAGGAAGTTGACAGATGATGATCATTCTGGAACCCCTACTGAATATTCAGGTACTGTTCATTTTTGTTATCATTTCAATATGCTAGTTAATGAATATTTGATCAGTTTTTTAACATAGAAAGGAGCTGTCTTTCAGTCTGTTGTAAGTAAGTTGTCCAAGTATTGGAAGTAAAATGGCTTCGTTATGAGATCATTTATTATGCCCCCCTTCGAAGAAGAGGGGGTATATTGCTTTGCTCATGTCGGTCGGTAGGTCGGTCGGTCCGTTCACCAGATGGTTTTTGGATGATAACTCAAGAACGCTTGGGGCTAGGATCATGAAACTTCATAGGTACATTGATCATGACTCGCAGATGATCCATATTGATATTGAGGTCACTAGGTCAAAGGTCAAGGTCACGGTGACCTGAAATAGTAAAATGGTTTCCGGATGATAACTCAAGAACGCATACGCTTAGGATCATGAAACTTCATGGGTAGATTGATCATGACTCGCAGATGACCCCTATTGAATTTGAGGTCACTAGGTCAAAGGTCAAGGTCACGGTGATTCGAAATAGTAAGGGGTTTCCGGATGGTAACTCAAAAAATGCATACGCCTAGGATCATGAAACTTCATGTGTAGATTGATCATGACTTGCAGATGATCCCTATTGATTTTCAGGTCACTAGGTCAAAGGTCAAGGTCACGGTGACCTGAAATAGTAAAATGGTTTCTGGATGATAACTCAAGAACGCATATGCCTAGGATCATGAAACTTTATGGGTAGATTGATCATGACTCGCAGATGACCCCTTTTGATTTTCAGTTCACTAGGTCAAAGGTCAAGATCACGGTGACCCAAATATAGTAAAATGGTTTCCGGATTATTACTCAAGAACGCATACGCCTAGGATCATGAAACTTTATAGCTAGATTGATCAAGACTCGCAGATGACCCCTATTGATTTTCAGGTCACTAGGTCAAAGGTCAAAGTCACGGTGACCTGAAATTGTAAAACGATTTTCGGATGATAACTCAAGAACGCATATGCCTAGGATCATGAAACTTCATAGGTAGGTTGATCATGACTTGCAGATGACCCCTTTTGATTTTGAGGTCACAAGGTCAAAGGTCAAGGTCACGGTGACACGAAATAGTAAAATGATTTTTGGATGATAACACTTCATAGGTTCATTGATTGTGACTCGCAGATGACCCCGATTGATTTTCATGTCACTAGGTCAAAGTTCTAGGTCACAGTGACAAAAAAACCTATTCACACAATGGCTGCCAGTACAACGGACAGCCCATATATTTTTAAACATCTAATAAATAACCCCACCCCACATTAAATCCCCCTGTCACTCCCCCCCTACCCCCCCTTCTACCCACCCCCATGCCCCCCTCCCAATTTTTTTTTTTTAATCTAATAAATTACCGCACCCCACATTATTGCCCCCTCTCACCACCCACTCCACCTACCCCCCCACCCCCATTTTTTAAACATTTTAGAATAACCACATCCCACATTATTATCCCCTGTCATCCTCCATCCCCCCTACCCCCCCAACCCCCCCCCCCCTCAATTTTTTTTTAAACATCTTATAAATTACCACACCCCACATTATACCCCCCTTTCACTCCTCTCTACCCCCCCACCCCCCTATTTTTTTTAAATTAATATCTTATATATTACCCCACCCCACATTGTTACCCCCTCTCACCCTTCTACCCGCCCTACCCCCGCCCCTTTTCCACCCCATCACATTTTTTTTTAACATCTTATTAATTACCTCACCCCGAATTATACCCCCTCTCAACCTCTACCCTCCCACGCCCCAACCCCCCCCCCCCCCCTCCCCCAATTTTTTTTTTTTTTTTTTGTTTTATCAAGAGGGCACATTTGGTATTGCCGTTTGGAATAAATTACAATAACATGTAGCAATATGCATCACACCACTTTGTTTTCTCAATCACATTGCAGTGTAAAAAGATGTAGCATTCCAAAAAAAAAGAAGTACATTTTTCCAAACCTAATTTTTTTTTTCTTTCATATTCTTGTTCTTTTGTGTCTTTCTTATCCAAATTTTGTTTCGCCTAATTTTTTCGTATGTACAATTATTTTACTATCCAAAATGTCCAACAATCGTACCAAAGTCAAAATTTGTTTAAGACTACTAATAAAACAATGCAAATAAGTTTGTGGGACTTCGTTCATAAATTCTTTGTACATAAAGGAAGTGGAATGCATCTAATTTAATACAGCTATTGTGTTTATGCCATTATACATGTAATATACTAATGCACTGGAGAGCCTTTTGTTTGATCTTTAGATGAGCCAAGTGTACCAACTGTGTTTTGTTGTATCAAATGAACAGTGCAATTAAACTGTTTCCTTGGCAACTTTGATTTCAGTAGAATGTACTGCTTTACCAGTCAATATTTAGTGCAGTTTATAACATCCATCCATAAAGGAGACATAACATTGATAAATTTCTTGCATCTTTTCACAATAGGGTGTCATTATTTTGATATGTGTACATACAGTCCTACTCAGTTACTCCCAGGACGGCTAGATTTTAGCCATCGGCTTATCAGCAGAACTAATTAGTGTTTACTGTTCTGTGGTCATAAAGCACACTCCCCTGTCAGGATGACAACAGCCTGCTTGGCGATAATAAATGAACCTAGGTGTTATATCTGGCCAAATCTGAATATGCTGCAACATGTTTCAGAGAGTTATCGACCAGTGTAATTATCAGTTGTGCCAAATATTCATAGCCAATACAACATTTATTTTGATATTTATGCCCACCTTCGAAGAAGAGGGGGTATATTGCCTTGCTCATGTCGGTCTGTCGGTCGGTCTGTCGGTCCGTCCACCAGGTGGTTGTCCGACGATAACTCAAGAACGCTTGGGCCTAGGATCATGAAACTTTATAGGTACATTGATCATGACTTGCAGATGACCCCTATTGATTTTGAGGTCACTAGGTCAAAGTTGAAGGTCACGGTGACCCGAAATAGTAAAATGTTTCCGGATGATAACTCAAGAACGCTTAGGCCTAGGATCATGAAACTTGATAGGTAGATTGATCATGACTCGCAGATGACCCCATATTGATTTTCAGGTCACTAGGTCAAAGGTCAAGGTCACAGTGACCCGAAATAGTAAAATGGTTTCCGGATGATAACTCAAGAAGGCTTATGCCTAGGATCATGAAACTTGATAGGTAGATTGATCAGGACTCGCAGATGACCCCTATTGATTTTGAGGTCACTAGGTCAAAAGTCAAGGTCACAGTGACCCGAAATAGTAAAATGGTTTCCGGATGATAACTCAAGAACGCTTAGGCCTAGGATCATGAAACTTGATAGGTATATTGATCATGACTCGCAGATGACCCCTATTGATTTTCAGGTCACTAGGTCAAAGGTCAAGGTCACGATGACCCGAAATAGTAAAATGGTTTCCGGATGATAACTGAAGAACGCTTATTCCTAGGATCATGAAACTTGATAGGTAGAATGATCATGACTCGCAGATGACCCCTATTGCTTTTCAGGTTACTAGGTCAAAGGTCAAGGTCACGGTGACCCGAAATAGTAAAATGGTGTCCGGATGATAACTCAAGAATGCTTATGGCTAGGATCATGAAACTTCATAGGTACATTGATCATGACTGGCAGATGACCCCTATTGATTTTCAGGTCACTAGGTCAAAGGTCAAGGTCACAGTGACAAAAAACATATTCACACAATGGCTCTCACTACAACGGAGAGCCCATATGGGGGGCATGCATGTTTTACAAACAGCCCTTGTTGTCATTTACCACTTGAGTGTTATGGCAAATGTAAAATATCTGCGCCATTTTGTAGAGGAAAGTAAGGAATTCAAGCGGAAGGCAGTCAGTGTGTACAATGGGCAGTATCAGGAAGGAGCATACAGGTCTTATGGTGAGCTTGGAAAAGGATATATTTGATACACTGTTTGAGAAATGGAAAATGTGTAAATCATTGACTTCTAGAGGTTATTTGGTGAGCAGAAATAGTTGATGTCAGCACTCTCAATTGGATTCATTTGCTGGGTAAAACCTCTACAATAGAAGTTGCTAATGAGAACATCATCAAAAATATGTTTTTAGCTCGGCTGTTTTCAGAGAAAATCCAAGCTATTGTCATAGACAGCCTGTCATCTGCTGTCCGCCGTTGTGGCTGTGGTGCTAAAACCTTAACATTGGCCATAACTTTTTAAATATTGAAGATAGCAACTTGATATTTGGCATGCATGTGTATCTCATGGAGCTGCACATTTTGAGTGGTAAAATTTCAAATTTCAAGGTGAACATCATCCTTCAAGGTATAGGGTCGAAAAAACAAAGTCAAGGAAAGTAATAAGCTTTAAATGGACATAGTTATTTGACCTGCCAACGTATATATTTTTAACCAGGTTTTCCGAAGGAAAAAACTGGTTATTAGATTGGCGAATGCGGGCGGGCTGGCTGGCGGGCGGGTGGAACAAGCTTGTCCGGGCCATAACTATGTCGTTCATTGTCATATTTTAAAATCATTTGGCACATTTGTTCACCATCATTGGACGGTGTGTCGCGCGAAATAATTACGTCGATATCTCCAAGGTCAAGGTCACACTTTGAGTTCAAAGGTCAAAATTGGCAATAAATGAGCTTGTCTGGGCCATAACTATGTCAATCATTGTGAGATTTTACAATTATTTGGCGCATTTGTTCACCATCAGGGACGGTGTGTCGCACGAAAGAATCACGTCAATATCTCCAATGTCAAGGTCACCACAACTTAAAATAGATTTATTTTGAAACAAACTTACGAAGGGGGTTAATTTTGTTTGTTCATTTCAAAAGTTCAGTTTGAGTTGTCTCCCTTAATCAGATTTTTTTTCACAATGAAAACCTGGTTTTGTGACAATTTTGTCCCTTGTTGTTAAATAAATCAAAGCGGAGCAGTAGGCGGTTTTGTGTTTCTGACAAACACATTGTGGTAAAAGGTCAACGTCAATGTCATCCTTCAAGGTCTACGGTAAAAAATACACATTTAAGGGAAGTAATAAGCTTTAAAGGGAGATAATTATTCAATATTGAACATAGCCATATTATATATTTGGCATGCATGTGTATCTCATGGAGCTGCACATTTTGAGTGGTGAATCTACAGTCACCGTAGTGGCTTTTAATTATTTGCTACTAAAAATATAGATTTGTTAGAGACAATTATTTTCAAGGGAAGTAATTTATATAATTATGAATCTCATATTATATATTTCCTTACCAAGAATTGAAGTTATTTTCACAGTTACTGTACATGTTTATTATTTTGATAATTTATAACTCAAATGATTGATTTGTCAAAGTTTTTTTTTAAATGATATAATTATCATTTCTTTCATGTACTTAGTTGTTAATAGTATTGTTCATTACATACCTGTGGACTTATGTCCACAGATACATGATGAACTCTGGCTATGATCTCTTTGATAAACCACATGCCTTGGTTGTCAGTTATGTCTGACTTGGTCATTTTTGACTGTCTACAGCCCCCCCCCCCCCCCTGGTTGGATTGGACAAAATCCTAGGGAAGTAATAAGCTTTAAAGGGAGATGATTTCTATACCTGCCAAATGATAAAGAGAAATTTTATTTCAAAGTGGCACAGTAGGGGGCATTGTGTTTCTGATGAACATATCTCTTGTTGGGTCACTAGGTCAAAGGTCAAGGTCACTGTGACCTCTAAGATATAAAAAAATTCTGACAAGCTTTCGCAGCCGAGCGTGGCACCCGTTATGCAGTGCTCTTGTTTAATTACTGTTACTAGGTAGTGGGAAGTTAACTATATTATACATATCATTAGTTTTCGCTTCAACATTAAAACTGTTTGAAGTATTTGTGGTATCATTTTTTACAGTGTATTTTCTGTTATTTCAAATACGATACATGTATTTAATTTGCTTCAGACACCAATGGAGAGAGCTCCAGTTCAAGTGAAACCCAAAATGTGTTGGTAATTGGCAAAGAGTTGTCCTCCCCTGCCCTCACCTCCCTCCCGTTCAGCACGTACAAGCCAATGTCCCCTCAGCCTGAAACCCAGTCCTATCAGGAGTTACTAGGGGTAACACCCAGTTCCAGCATGCTTGCTAGGCCACCATCAGCTGGGTTCAACACGGCTGACAACGCTCAGACCATCATAATTACCTCCGGGGCGGAATCGAACACCTACCAGGTGTTAAATAGTCAGCACGATAAGTACCCGGTCCAAGCCATGGATGATCAACAAGGCCAGACAGTAGTCAGTAGCGAAGCTGATAACACGTTTACTTTTCCGCCCTTGCAACCTAATCAGCAGCTGGCAATAATAAATGGACAGTGGGTGATCATCAACAATGACCTTGGGGAGGAGATGCCAGGTCCCAGTGCAGGACCTTCACAGCCTGTTCCTGCTCCAAGCCTACCGGAGCATCACTTCCAGAAGCCAATGTCTGCTCCCTTGAACCATCCTGGGAGATCAGAGAGCCAGTCGACAAGGAGTTCTGCACCACTGCTGTCTACAGAGCAGTCCACTACTCCCTCCATGAACATGCTTCTCAGCAGTGGACTGCAGGCTTTGCTTAATGCACTTACAGCTCAGCAACCTCAACAACTACAGCAGCCGCTGCAACAACAGCCACAACAAACACAGGCTCCAGCTCAGCAGCCAACTCAACAACAACCACAGACTCCAGTTCAGCAGCCAATTCAACAACAACAGCAGCAGCCAGCGTTTTTTACCCCTGAGCAGACGCAAGCTTTCTTGCAGAATCTGTTGACCATGTATCAGACTCAGCTTGCCCAGAGCAGTGCAGGGACACCAGGGAACGTGGCCAGCATGGCTCAGTCTCAGTCCAATGAGGGAAGCGTCATGTCCGACTCTGATCTAGAGACAGACGGTGCCCATAGCCAAAATAATGGCCTACAGAGTCGGACTCGAAGCGGGAAAACAATCCAGGCTGCTGGTAAACCTGTGCCTGCAACCAGAGTTACTAGGGGTAAAAAAATGTATGAGAACATGTCTGGCTTTAGCAAACCTGCTGGGAGCTAAGATGAGAGTTGAACGACTTCATATGAAGTAGTGAAACAATCCTGTGATATTGTTAAGATTTTTACTTGATATATTATCGTTTGTGTTGAGAAATACTATCAAATGGTTTCTGAAAAGACAACTTTAATGCTGTGGCCTTTATGATAAATTACATTTTAATATTAGATAGTCAAAAGTACTACCGTGTGTAATTGGCTTATTCACAATTGAATGCCACACCTGTACAACTCCTATCTGGTTAAGAAAGTGGCCAAAGAAAGAAAGATTATTGAAAATGACTTGAGTTGGCATATTATTTGAAATTGGTTATCATAGAACAGGCTCTGAATATCATAATTTACTGTACTGTAAAAGTAACTTAATCCAGTGTGCAACAGATATTCAGTTCTGTTCGATATATCAATAATCATAGGTGGACCTGGATAACCAAATGATACCAACAAACTGAATGCAAGAGTATCACAAACTGATTATGTATTTTCAACATTAATGATATTAAAGTGACCAGTTAAGTTGTTACAAATATCAAAGTGATCAATTGGGAAAGATGACTTGTTGCCATATCATAGTGATGTTTAAAAAAAAATACAGGTTATATCCTTAAATAAAGTGTTTTGTGCATGTCAATGGGAATACTAACGTACAAAAGGCAAATCTTGTGTTTGTCAGTTACATTTGTGCTTTCAAATAAGAAGACTGTGTCGAAAAAAATGATGTGGTTAAATTACTTATTGTGGTGGGATCGGTAAGTGTTGACAATATAGGGCAAGATATTTGTTGGTTACACACAAACAATTCTGGTTTTAACCATAAAACCAATAGTACCAGTGAAATTTGACAAGGAGGTACAAAGCCACATCTCTCTCAACAGTTTGTACTGTGAGCTTTCATGTTCAGTGCAGTTGACTGGAGGTTCATTCACTTTGCTTTTAAAGCAGGTGAGCATGATCCTTTAATCCTGTTGTATTGTTTTAAATGTGCTAGGATATGAAATTCTATTTGTGTCACAGGTACCAAAACAAATGTGACAATATTCAGTCTTGCCTTGTGTTTTAATAATGATTTTGCTGCTTGTCCTAGCATGGATTAATCAGATTTTAGGAAATCTGGAGAAGTGCAGTTGTTTGTGGGTGTCAGACAAGCTTGGCAAATTGAACAGTTCTCCATTTCATTTTCACAGTGCACCGCTTTGTTGACTCGGCAGGTCTCTGGAGATAGGAGGCATAGCACCTTGAGATTGTTAGTGTTGGTCCAGTGTAAATGTTTTTTGAGGAAGGATCTTCAGTTACACAAACTTTACTGGGGTGGATAAAGGACTTACAGTTACACAAACTTTACTGGAGTGGATAAAGGACTTACAGGTACACAAACTTTACTGCGTCAGTGTTTGTTCCTTGTAAACTTTCATTTGTATAAAGTGCATATACAAGTAACATAAAGAATATTTTACATTGCATGTCTGTTAAACCAGGAATCACTTTTAATAAGACTCTGCATTCATTTTTTTATTATATATAAATAATGATATTTAAACAATAATAAATATAATATATATTTAAGTTATATTTATCAGAATGACTGTGAACACATAATTGTACATGTACATCTTGAAAGATGTTAATGTTATGGTTTGTGTTGCAGATGTGCATGTTTGTTTTAATTAATTACTATATTTTTCAGAAATTGATCAATTCAGTTTTTGGGCATGCTATAAATATTTGTTTTTGAGCATTTAATTTAAAATGTGTACACCATGTATAGTGTATATATACACTATATTTACAATGAATATAGGCGATTGTGTACTTATGTATTTTAAATTACGTTAAAAAAGCTGTAGTTTATCAAACTATGCTTTATAAACAATGAATTGTATGTTGTTATTTGTGTTGCTTATATTATTCATATGTGCCATTATTAACACAAAAGTACGTTTAAGCTTGTGATGATTGATAATAAAATGTATAATTGTAACATTTATGATATTGAGGGGATATTGACTGGAATGAATACTAGTTCTTTAAAAGATTACAGTTCAAGTTATTGAGCTAGGGCCAAAGTTCAGACAAATTCTTGATGTTAAATTATTTTTTTGCTTTATATCCCACCTAAGGACTATTTATATTTTTTAATTATTTAAGGTTTATATGTAAACAGATTTCTGCTTAGGATTAGATATAACATCACAAGGTAAACCATAAGAGAAAATATTTAAAATAATTTAATTTTCCGGAATGGGTCCAGGGGTTCCATACTGTTTTGTTGAAGTCCTGTTGTTTCCAATCATATTGGCCTTATATGTGTAAATGCACTATGTCTGTGTGAGTGTTTATTTGCTATCTTAAGAATGTTACAATAAAGTGATAATTTTAAGGTAAATACACGTATAACTGTAATATGTTTTAGCCATTCATTCATTTGCATATACCGTAACCACCGTCATCTATTTGCAAGATTCTGCAGTTTCATTACATTTTCCAACATGTACACGTTCATATTCATACATTTAATTTATTGCTTATTTTTAAAATAATTTGATGTTTGGAAGCTGGCTTATACTTTGAGTTGGAGCCTTTTTTGATGTACTGGTTCTCAAATGTGAACAAATACGGTGAAAAAAAACTTCATTAATTTTGTACTGTAGATGGGATATGTTTTGTTATTTGACAAACACACTTCATTTACTCAACCTACACAAATAATAGTTTGCCTCTTTGTGTTCCTTAGTTAGTTTTCTGTGTTTTATGTGCATCTCTAAGTATTAGCCAGCTTGATAATATTATTTTATAACTGTCATTTTACATTAATGTGATTGTACATTTGATATCATTATTCATGTCTTGGCTCAACCGGACATCAAATGAGCGGTGAGCCACTGGTAAAGACAACCTATCCTGTGGTGTCTGTAGTTTATTTGATTGCATTATGGACTACATTTTCATCCTCCATGTTGTTGTTGTTATCTGATATTCTCATAAATCCTGATTGTGAATGTATTTCATTATTATTCATTATTTGCAAACCTCTCGTAATTACAGCCCATACTGTGGTTATGTTCCCTATTTCAAGATGATTTCCTGCTCATTGGATTTTTCCTTACTTATAATGGAAATAAAATTATTTAAAAAAAAAAAGTTATTGCCTCCAGAAAACGGATAACATTCCCTATATAGCACACCAGTTTAAGTTCAGTAATACAGGCATTCTTGTGCCTCTGGATGAGATTTTTAAATGTGCTTTTATCCCTTTACCACTTAGATATGTATTTTAACGCATATGTAAGTCGGCTAGAAAGTTAAATTTAATTAAAACATTTTCTCACTATATTCAAGTTTTAAAGGCTTTATTTCCAACCCTTAGATACTGATGAGCAGCAGACAGCATAAAACCTGAACTGACTGAGAGTTAATGGTCAATAAAAAAGATCAGAGCTGTTTGTTAAATCCATTATACATTGGTCTGCATTTCAACTTCAAGACCTGAGTTTGAGTTGAGGATTTTGAATGATCATAGTACATTATAAATCTCAAAGATCTAGATTATTACATGGTTTGAGTGGAGCCTCCAATACTGAGATTCCAGACAGCACAACATATCATCAAGTATTGACATACACTGAGTGCTTTGATATTTTTTATTTTCTACATCAATACATACAAATAAATACAAAACAATTCTAAAATACATTCATGCCTCGCTCTGGGAAAAATGAGGCTTAATGCAAGTGTGACCCTGATTATCATGTGTAGTCCAAACAAGCTAATCTGGGACAGCACTTTCCGTTTTTATGGAATATTTTTTGTTTAAAGGAAGTCTCCTCTAAAAGCAACAATCCAGTCTAGGGGGAAAGTGTTGTCCCTGCAGAGGCTGATCTGCGATGAATCTTTACCCACATGCATTTATCCCCATTATCACAGATGACTCATTTTCATATAAAATGTACACTTAAAACTCTGTTGAAGTAAATAAAATATGGACGGAATCAGCATCATCACTTAAAACAAATAACATGGTCTATGATACAGAAATGAACTGAACTAAGATTACTTTTACTAAATTGAATGTGTGCAGTGCAGTATCTGTTCACATTAAAAATACTAAGATTGTACACTTATGAATTGATTTCACAAAATATATATTATGAAGTTTATTGATAATTTGACAGTGATTGTATTGCCAATGCATCTGGTCCTCAAATAGAACATATCTCAGAATATATATGTTTGAATAAACTTGAAGTGAAACTTTTTGGCCAATTGTGTTAGTTTTTGTGCAGAAAACACTACGACCAAGCCCTCACCTGAGTTCACAGACACTTATTGTTAAAGACTTAAATTCGCGATCTACTTTTTGACCCTAATTGACCAAAATGGCATCTTAAATGGCATTCATATTGTCAAGATAAACATTCTTACAAGGTGTCCTTGTTTCTAAATACATGTATCCCAGATTTAAACTTGTCCTAGTTTGTTGCTTAGATGAACATTCAAGTTTCATTAAGACTGACTAAAAAATGTGGCCCCTAGAAAGTTCTTATAGATTTTTGACGCTCATGCTCCAGATTTGAACTAAGCAAGATAGACATTCTGATAGAACTTCGTCAAGATAGATTCATAAATGTTGTCCCTACTGTGGTAACAATGTTTCTCTAAGATTTGGACTGGTGACCTAATTTTTGGATGCATATGACCCAGATTTAAACTCAACCTAGAAAATATACACAAACATTCTGACATAGTTTCATAAAAATTGGAATGTGGCCTCTAGAGTATTAGAGAGCTAAAAGTTGAAGATGCACACCACATTAGGACAGACCCCTGACATGGGTCTGATCACAATAGCTCACTTTATGCCAATGTGAGTTAAAAACTGTATCCTAACAAACATGTATAAATTTACAGTAAGCTACATTCACCCTTGCAGAGTGAAACATCACAAACATCTTATTTAGCCATTAGAAAGGTGGCATAGATGGAGTTTGCTTCGCTTTGATTTATACACAGAGACTGTTACCAAATACACTGTTTGCAAGTTTAAGGGATTAAACAATGTAAAGAACAACCACAACATATTTTTACATGGTCACTAATGTGCAATTATCCAGTTAAACAAAGGAACTATAAGAACTAAAAATAAATATTTAGATGCATTTGCTTATAATAAAAAACTGAGAGAAATCCTCCCTCTTCTGTACATCTCTTAATACACACTAAACATTACAGGAAGTCAGCTGCTACACACAAGACTATGACGATGTCTAGTTGTAACTGTTCTTCAGCTCTCTACCTCAACAATCTGTAAAACATACATGAATGCAGTTAATTACTCAGTTGATGCATATTATAAGTTGTTGCACTTGGAAGAATATGTGTTGTGTAAGAGAAACAAAGTTGTTAGATGTTTAAACAAATATCTGGAGATCTGAGTAATGTTGCTTGACACACATAACTGTTTTACTTGATGTATGTCTGGCAACATGTCAGTCATACATGATATTTGTTTGGCAGGCATGAACTCTCACCTGACGTTTGTTTGACAGACATGTACTCCCACCTGATGTTTGTTTGGCAGACATGTACTCCCACCTGATGTTTGTTTGGCAGACATGACCTCTAACCTAATGTTTGTTTGGCAGACATGAACTCTCATCTGATGTTTGTTTGGCAGACATGAACTCTCATCTGATGCTTGTTTGGCAGACATGAACTCTAACCTAATGTTTGTTTGGCAGACATGAACTCTCAACTGATGTTATTTCGGCAGACATGAACAATCACCTGATGTTTGTTTGGCAGACATGAACTCTAACCTAATGTTTGTTTGGCAGACATGAACTCTCATCTGATGTTTGTTTGGCAGACATGAACTATCACCTGATGTTTGTTTGGCAGGCATGAACTCTCACCTAATGTTTGTTTAGCAGGCATGAACTCTCACCTAATGTTTGTTTGGCAGACATGAACTCTCACCTGATGTTTGTTTGGCAGACATGAACCCCACACGTTATGTTTGTTTGGCAGACATGAACTTGCACCTGATGTTTGTATAGCAAGTAGTGACAGACTTGTTTGGCAGAAAGTGACATACTTACTGGCTGTTTGTTTGAATGGCATTTAGTGACAGTCTTACCTAATTTTTTAATGTCAGATAGTGACAGACTTGCATGATGTTTGTATGGGAGATAGTGACTGTCTTACATAATGTTTGTTTGGCAGATAGTGACAGACTTACATGATGTTTGTATGGGAGATAGTGACTTTCTTACCTGATGTTTGTATGGCAGATAGTGACATACTAACCTGATGTTTGTATGACAGATAGTGACAGACTTACATGATGTTTGTATGAGAGATAGTGACATACTTACATGATGTTTGTATCAGGGCTTCCCCTGGCTTAAAAATTTCTTTAGCCAAATTCACTTTGTTTTGGCAAAATTCTTCTATTTTTGGCTATTTTTAAGTTTTAATGAAGAAAAAGTTGTAGCCAAATAGAATTTTCTTTAGCCAAATAGTTAAATTTGTAGCCATTGGCTAATTTGGCGAATGGCAGAGTAAGCCCTGTGTATGTGAGATAATGACAGTCTTACCTGATGTTTGTTTGGCAGATATGAACTCTCACCTGATGTTCGTTTGGCAGGCACGAACTCTCACCTAATGTTTGTTTGGCAGGCATGAACTCTCACCAAATGTTTATTTGGCAGACATGAACTCTCACCTGATGTTTGTTTGGCAGATGAACCCACAGGTTATGTTTGTTTGGCAGACATGAACACGCACCTGATGTTTGTATAGCAAGTAGTGACAGACTAACCTTGTGTTTGTTTGGCAGAAAGTGACATACTTACTGGCTGTTTGTTTGAATGGCATTTAGTGACAGTCTTACCTAATTTTTGAATGTCAGATAGTGACAGACTTGCATGGTGTTTGTATGGGAGATAGTGACAGATTAACATGATGTTTGTATGGGAGATAGTGACTGTCTTACCTGATGTTTGTTTGGCAGATAGTGACATACTAACCTTATGTTTGTATGGCAGATAGTGACAGACTTACATGATGTTTGTATGAGATATATTGACATACTTACATGATGTTTGTATGTGAGATAGTGACAGTCTTACCTGATGTTTGTTTGGCAGATAGTGACATGCTAACCTGATGTTTGTATGGCAGATAGTGACAGACATACATGGTGTTTGTATGGGAGATAGTGACAGACCTACATGATATGTGTATGGGAGATAGTGACAGTCTTACCTGATGTTTGTTTGGCAGATAGTGACAGACTTACCTGATGTTTGAATTGTAGATAGTGACAGTCTTACCTTATGTTTGTATGGCAGAAAGTGACAGTAAAACATGATGTTTGAATGGCAGATAGTAACAGTCAAACGTGATGTTTGTATGGCAGAAAGTGACATACTTGATGTTTGTATTGCAGATAGTGACAGTCTTACCTGGTGTTTGAATGGGAGATAGTGACAGTCTTACCTGATGTTTGCACGGGAGATAGTGACAGACTTACATGATGTTTGAATGTCAGATAGTGACAGACTTACCTGATGTTTGAATGGCAGATAGTGACAGTCTTACCTGATGTTTGTATGGGAGAAAGTGACAAACTTACATGATGTTTGAATGTCAGAAAGTGACAGACTTACATGATGTTTGAATGGCAGATAGTGACAGACTAAACATGATGTTTGTATGAGAGATAGTGACAGACTTACATGATGTTTGAATGTCAGATAATGACAGACTTACCAGATATTTGTATTGCTAGTGAAATACTTACCTGATGTTTGAATGTCATATAGTGACAGACTTAACCTGATGTTTGTATGGCAGATAGTGACAGACTTACCTGATGTTTGTATGGCAGATAGTGACAGACTTACCTGATGTTTGTACGGCAGAAAGTGACTTCCTGTGGTTAGTTTTAAGGACAATCAGTCCTACCTGTTGCTATTTATCAGAAATCTTGATGTTTTTTTTAAAGAAATACTGGACAACAGACAGAAGGGCAGTGCTACCTGATGTTTGTTAGGCAGACAGTATTGACCAACATAGCAATTATACCAGATGTTTGTTCGGCAGGTAGTGAAAGACTACATGATGTTTGTTTGGCAGACGTAAAATCTTTTTTTCTGTTCTGTTCTGATGTTTGTTTTGCAGACAGTGACAGCCTTACCTGATTTTTGTTTGGCAGACAGTAGGGTCCGATGATGTTAAAGGTGAGCTCCTTCATGTCGAGGGGTTTGTGTGACATCTCAGAGGACAGCAGTAAGGCCAGGATGCCTTGCTTGGATAGCTTCTTCTGGCGGAACTTTGCGATCTCCACAGATCGTTTCTGTTATGGCAAATTTGAGATATTTTTGGTATCATAGCAGTGTCATTGTTTTATCAAATTTATTTTTTTAAGTATGCACATGATCCCTTGTACAGTAAGTAATAAAAATAATCAAATTGAAGGTGCCAATGAACCTGAACTTTAACCAATTATCTCATAAAATGTGAAATGACAGACCAAAGATCTATAAATACACACATATAAATATGTTTCTTGATAGATTTTGGGACAGACATATGTGTAATTAGAACAAGAACAAAACTGGTTTCATAAATACATGTAATTGCATTTAATAAATAGGGAATACTGTATGACTGTGGTGTTTCTGTACCTTGCATGCCTTGACTTAATTAAGCTACATTGTTTTCCATGAGTTAGCATTTTAAATGGAATAAAACTTTACACTAAACATGATCAACAAAACCCTCCAAAATATCAATGTCATATACATGTAGTATTCCATTTATGATATACCTCATCGAGATCGAAATACCACCACAAAAATGCTCCAAAACAAAATCACAATATAGCACAATTAAAAAAACTCGACTAAATACATATTCTACCAATGACCTCATTAAATTAAAGTGTTTTAAGGTAATCGGTTTAAAAAAAATTCCAAGAACATTTGGGAAATATACAATACTCACAAAACATATATGAAGTATGTCTTCTCCAACCATTGGATATGGCATGTATTTCTCATTATTAAATATCAGATTTCTATTTGGCCTATTGCATTTCAAAATACACCATAATATGTGTCAAATTATCTATATGGGCCGCTGTCAGGGAAAATTGGGCTTAATGCATACCGGTATGCATAAAGTGTCTTCTCAGATTATCTAGTGAAGTCTGCAAGCCAGTTTTAAGAAAGTCTTTTCATACCGAAAATCCTGTTTAAGTGGGAAATATTGTCCCCAATTTGTTTGTTTGGACTTCACAGGCTAATCTGGGACAGCCCTTACGTACATGAATTAAGCCAAATTATCCCAGAACAAGACTCACATCATAAAGCTGCCTACCTGTTCCACAATCACGTCACCACTCTTGTATGAGACCATGGAGGCAGAGTGCATGAGAGGGTACACTGTTTCCATGACAACAGTCTTGAACATGGTCTTCATGTACTCTGTGTCACGCTGAAAACCAAAGGTCAAAAGAGGTCAATGGTTGTCAATAGGGTTAACATTTTATTAGTGACCTCTAAGTGTGCCCTTGACCTTTGAGGTAGGCAGATGGGAGGATTTATTTTCTTATGATGATATACATTCATGCAAAGTTATTTGAAATCCAATATCTATATATAGCACAGTGAGACAAGAAATATCAAGTTGTTTAAAGGCCGAATATCTCTTTACCTCAAAGGTTTGGAATTGATTAATTAAATTTATCATTTAACATCTGCTGCGTGTGGTACAACCAAGAAACATATCCATCTTTTATTGAACAAGTATAATGCCTAATAGGTAACAAGTACTTTTTTTCAACTTTTGAATGCATAACAGTGTGCATGTAAATAAAAAAACAATTCAATAGTAAAACACAATATACATGCATGCTCTGCCAACAAAAATAAACAGGAAATACAACATTGACTGATAACTGGAACATAGGTACTAACATGGCTTACCTCTGTCTACACCACAGACAACACACACCAGCAAACAGATATTACATTGTATACATTACAAATGAAACAAAAGCTGGTTGTTAACAGCTATGCTACCATCTAGGTTAAAACAATATTAAGATAAAATATCAATTTTGATGAAGACTGGATGAGAGCCTTCAGACATAAAGACTATAAATTGCTAAAAGGCACATTTTCTACATCATGGTTTTACTTTTTTATGACTCGTGTGACATTCCCATTTTAAATGTCAATACACCTCGCAAGCAGCAATGTTTAAAGTCGAATTGGGCATTATATAAAAGAACCTTCCTCAAAATATAAATTCTTGTTATGCATTTTGATGTTTTCTGGTTTTGGTACTAATCATCTTGCCATCATGAATATTCAAATAAAATTGTTGCAAACGTGTATAACACACAAGTTCCAGGTTAATAAATGTTCAATTTAGAGAGAGAAGTTAATTAATTATAGTATGATTATTATAATTATTATTATAATTATTATGATTATTATTGTAAATATTATTAAGAAATAGAAAACCCCACTAAGTGTCCAATGACAAAATAGTAACCAGTCAGGCATCCCCAAATTATGTTTCTTCCTAAGCCAAAGGGAATGGTCCATATACAGTTTAAGGTTGCCTGTCTGGTCACTAAAATGCTATTGGACCTGAAGTGGGGTAATCTATTACTTGTATTGCACTGAACATTCTGTGTATAAACTAGAGCATAATCAATTTTTTTTTAAAGAAGTGTCACACACAGACAAAATTTAATAATTTACTTTTTTATTCATATTGACGACTCAAAATATATTTCAAGTTTAGATTTAAAAAATATTTTAAACAGTGATTTAAAACAAACAAATCTTCAGTTTCAAACAATCCCCAGTATCAACAATGAAATAAAATAAAGCGCTACAGCACAGTGCAACATAGCTGTGTGTTGACGTCATATGCCCATATTTTGCATGCGCGTTCCAAAGAAAAAAAATAGTGACTGGGTCTTTATTCTCTTGATTTCATCTATGGTATTTTTTAACTAGGCCTAAGCGTTCTTGAGTTATCATCCGGAAACCACCTAGACCGACCGACAGACTGACCGACCAACCGACATGTGCAAAGGAATATACCCCCTCTTCTTCGAAGGGGGGCATAAAAAGGACACATTTACATGAGGTACTCTATTAATTATAATAAAATTATCACCAATCACAACAATAACATTAATAATATTACTATAATATCAGCTTTATTCAAAATGATGTTTTCTTCATTTTTAGAAGTAGGAAATAAAACAAATATTTGATTGGTCTTTGAGAACAGTCCAATTATTGTCCCCTAGTAAACTACTTAGTTTTCATCACTTAGATACGTATTTTGACGCATTTGCAGTCTCTTAAACAGTTAAATTTAATAAAAGGCCTTTCTTACTAAATTCAAGTTTTAAAGGCTTCTTTCCAAACCTTAGATACTGATGAGCAGCAAACAGCATAAAACCTGAACAGACTGAGAGTTACCCGCAGGCTGTTCTAAGTTTTATGCTGTTTGCACATAGCCATTTTCACTTTTTTTCTGAGTGGGAAAGTCTTAACTAGGCAACTAACTACTGTTAAAACATTTAAAGCTGACATCACATGAGCAAATCACATGGTATTGGATATGAGATTCATGCTTTCATTTTCTAGCTTATACATTCTAAATTACCCTTCTTGAAAAACTTGAGAACCTATGGCTCTGAAAAGATTTTATTCATTTTAAATCATTGATGAAATGCTAGATTATGTAAATTACTGAAAATATATTACATAAATGACAACATTTTTTCTGATCTATATTTTTTTATAATAACTTTGCATTGAGTTGCAAGGTACATAAAAGCATATATCTGTTCAGTTTAAAAAAATCAAATAAGTTCTTATGCACTTTCATGTATGACTTTTGGAATTTACTTAATAATTAAGTTCTCATATTGAATAAAATTTTAAATATAATGCAAATATTAAAAAAAATTGTCTTTTCTGCCTGATACTACAGCAACATCCAGTGTTTACTTTAGCTACACTAAACAAGCCACCGCAATGAATGTGAAGCGCAACATATCTTTAGTGTGAACATGAACATAAATGATGGTAAATAAATAAATTAGCTATGCTTAAATCAAAGCTATGTAACTATGGAATCAATGGAATCAAATAATGAATGCTAAACAGCAATTAACGTAATGTTGCTGTAAAAAAAAGCAAAAACTCTATGGCATCAACATGCATTTTGAATTTAAGCAAAAGAACCCTATACAGCATACGCCAAATTTCTGGTTTCTCAGAAGAGTCCCTCTTAGAGGGTAAACTACACTACACTTGACTTGTTACTAGGAAACCATAAACTGTTCAAATGAGACCTTTCTGCAACATGCTTACCATTTCAGATCGCTTGACACTCTTCACTTTATCTATCCAAGATTCCTAAAAAACAAAGCAAAAGGACATTAAACAAATTTGAGCCTCGCTCCAGGAAAATGGGGTTTAAAGCTTAAAGTGTTGTCCCAGATGAGGGACGACACTTTTTGAATTTATGATTTTTTTTCATTTAAAGGAGGTCTTTTCTGGGTTATCTGAGACGACACTTAATGCACATGCATTGAGCTCAGTTTTCCTGAAACAAGGCTTATTTTGTAATCAGCACTGCAGATAAAAGCACAGGAATTTTTATGAAGCTGCATATAAAACAAGAAAGCTGCCTCTATTTTCATAAAAATTTAAGAAAGAAGTAATTTTACATAACATTTAGGTCAATAATACCACAAATTCAAAAATAAAATACCAAAATGTTTGTAACAAGCTAAGACTAATGTTTGTTTTTTTAAAGATTTCTTCATCAGAAAATAAGCAGACCAAGTTTGATGTCAGTGGTTTGGGTTGGCAGACTTTTAATTGCATCTGCAATTATTTAATTCACAAGACGTTTTCTACAATGACGGTTACTTGAAAGTCATATAGCTGGTTATGGAATTGATGAAGTCTGAACAATGGTTATAATCTTCGTACTTCAGAAGAAATAAAATTACATAGAGGATATTTGTTGGATTCGGTGGATTATCAATTTTAATTCACGAGTGATCATAGAAAATATATATTTTATATGATCACTTCGGCTCACCCAATAACTTCCTCTGACTTGCCTGATAACCGTTCTCTATCCATGTCACCACCCTATTATTCTCTATAACAAAACCTGACGGACTTTATAGCGGACAGTGTAGCTCCTGATCAGACGCATATGGCATAAGACACTTTTTTGCATGGTACCGCTCATTTTTCAATGGCATGCAGTAGCACTAACCCGTAGCAGGTTCATCAGGTCATGCTGGTCGGCAACCACTGGGAATGTGGCCAGGCAGGGACTGTGAATTACCTCTGCAATACAGCAAACAATAAAGCCAGATCAGAGATGTTCAAAATCAAACAGAAATCAACAAGTCATATGGGTATGGTATGGGTTTGGTGTCCATCTGGCAACAGAATTGGGGTTTGGTTCGATAACAAGCTGGAGAGTGTTCAAAATATATTTCTATATACTCCAAGTACTGGTTCTTCCAGGAAACAAACTCAAGAGTCAATGACTTTTGCTGCAATATAGCAATGATTTAAACTGAATGTACATGAGAAATCATTTGTGACATAAGTACTGGCTTGTAAGAGTATGTCTGCAAGCAATCAGTAGCATCATAACAGTAGAATATTTATGTTTATTGTAACACTGTTGCTGCTGTTTCTTTATTGTGCTTGTTTTAAAAACATCTTGTTTATTTAATTTCTGCAGGAAATTATAATCACACATTTTCTGTGTTCAACTACCAGCAGTTACCCTGTTGTAAAATGATCTACAAGCCAATAAAAAGCCACCACTAAAATTATCACCAATGGCTTAAGCTGATATCTTTTAGTTACATGTATTTGAATAAATAAACAAGAGCTGTCACCATAGGATGACTTATGCCCCCTATAAACGCTTGATAGAAGTTATGAGCTTTTTTCGAAACCTAAACGCAGATTTCGAACCCTAAACGCCGACCCTAAGTTCAAGGTCAAGGTCACAGGGGTCAAAATTTGTGTGCATATGGAAAAGCATTGTCCATATACACATGCATACCAAATATGAAGGTTATATCTCAAGGGACATAGAAGTTATGAGCATTTTTCAAAACCTAAACGCAGATTTCGAAACCTAAACGCAGACACTAACTTCAAGGTCAAGGTCACAGGAGTCAAAAAAATTTGGTGCACATGGAAAGGCCTTGTCCATATACACATGCATACCAAATATGAAGGTTATATCTCAAGGGAAATAGAAGTTATGAGCATTTTTCGAAACCTAAACGCAAAGTGTGACGGAAAGATGGACAGACAGACGGACACTCCGATCACTATATGCCCCCTTTTCTTCGAAAGGGGCCATAAAAATGCATCACAGAAACTATTTTATATCTGCAATAATAATGCTCAACAAAATAAGTCAATGCAAATAATTTCTTTAACATTATATGTAAAGCTATTGCTATGTCACACACCCAGGGTAAAATAAAGTGTTCAAGGTTATAGAAAATCGGATAGTTTACCGGCTGACTGGAGATCGAGCCTGTCCCTGAGAAGTGTGTCAGCTAGTATCTGTCGGTAGTAGCTGTACTGCTGTAACAGCGCCATGTTTCCCATCAGTGTGTCAGGCAGAGTACTGAATGGAGAGGTGAACATATGAGTCTTAGTGTGGGAAAACAGTGCGTCAGGCAGAGTACTGAATGGAGAGGTGAACATACAAGTCTTAGTGTGGGAAAACAGTGCGTCAGGCAGAGTACTGAATGGAGAGGTGAACATATGAGTCTTAGTGTGGGAAAACAGTGTGTCAGGCAGAGTACTGAATGGAGAGGTGAACATACGAGTCTTAGTGTGGGAAAACAGGGCTTAATGCATGTGTACGAGTCTTAGTGTGGGAAAACAGGGCTTAATGCATGTGTACGAGTCTTAGTGTGGGAAAACAGGGCGTCAGGCAGAGTACTGAATGGAGAGGTGAACATATGAGTCTTAGTGTGGGAAAACAGGGCGTCAGGCAGAGTACTGAATGGAGAGGTGAACATACGAGTCTTAGTGTGGGAAAACAGGGCGTCAGGCAGAGTACTGAATGGAGAGGTGAACATACGAGTCTTAGTGTGGGAAAACAGTGTGTCAGGCAGAGTACTGAATGGAGAGGTGAACATATGAGTCTTAGTGTGGGAAAACAGGGCTTAATGCATGTGTGTTAAGTGTCTTCCCAGATTATGACAATGTTTTTTCCACTTAACTGTATGTTTGTTTTGAAGAGGCTTTCTTTAAATTGTTCCTGATTATTAACCTGTGCAGACTGTTGAAGCTTATATGTGCCAACATTTAATGCACAGTTTTCCCAAAAAGCAATTCATAGATCAGACTACTTAGTAAGAATAAATGTTGTTTATAGATTTGTCCCTTCTCAAAGATTTACATTATAAATACTAAAAAGCGTGCTTTGTAAATTTAAAATGAATCTTTTCCAAAAATGTACATATTTTTTGCTGTATGATACTTTCTATATTCTTATTTCTTAAATGACTCATCATACCACCATTCTATCAACATTAACATAATCCTACAAATATTACTGTATTACATTACCACAGTTCATGCAAATCCTCATTTTTAGAAAAAAATAATATAATAATAAACTAATAGCTCAAATGTTGTTATATCTTAAATAAGATAAAAACTAACAAAAAACAAAACAAATAAAGCTCTTATCTTGTGTAAATACAGCTTGACACAGAGTCAGACTTCTGTTGTGAATACTGTATTTCCAATCAATTTCATTGCCAGAGGGGGGAGGGTATATTATTATAAGAACATACATGTACTCTAGAAGGGGGAGGGTATATATTTATAACTACATACTCTACAAGGGGGGAGGGTATATCTTTATAAGTTTATAACTACATACTCTAGACAGGTGGAGGGTATATATTTATAAGTTTATAACTTCATACCCTTAAAGGGGGAGGGTATATATTTATACATGTAAGTTTAAAACTACATACTCTAGAAGGGGGGAGGGTATATCTTAATATATTACTCTAGAAAGGGGGAGGGTATATATTTATAAGTTTATAACTACATACTCAAGAAGGGGAGAGGGTATATATTTATATGTTTATAACTACATACTCTAGTAAGGGGGAGGGCATACATTTATAACTGAATACTCTAGAAGGGGGAGGGTATATTATTATAAGTACATACTCTAAACAGGGTGGCGGTATTTATTATGCAAATTATGCAAAACATACTCTAGAAGGTGGAAGGGTATATATTTATAACTACATACTCTAGAAGCTCCTTTTGTTCTCGCTTTGGAAGGCTCAGTTTCACAAAAAGGCGAGGCTGCTTATTCCCAGAAATCAGTGACATGAACGAATTAGTGCTTGCTAAAAACAAAACAAAAATCAGTAAACCATACACAGTAACATTTTAAGTATTATAATGTACATTTATTGTTTTATATAAATGTAACATAATCATGACAATATCTACACTTTATTTTTTTACTCTTTGAATCATTTCTTACTATCAACAAAAGCTAATATAAAATATAACACACAAAGTCACATCATAATAATTGTATGTTTCCAAAATTTATAAAATTTTCTGCTTAAATAGGTATTGTAATCAATCATGAGTTTCAAAAACAAGAAAGTCCTGGAAAAACACTTCATCATTTCATCAAATTTATAGAATTAAATTTTGTACATCTTTTTTTTAAGGGAATAAAAAACAAAGCCAACATTTACTAACAATTGGCTTTCTTTTATCAATCAATCCCAGTGCATGACTGTACATGTATACCAACCATTTCAGCATATAATTACAGACCCTTATTTGCTACATTTGAATACACTGATACCAAGCCTTAAGACAATTCCTCAAAAATTCAAAATCAATCGGGCCAAATATCCTTGTAATTCCTAATGAATCAAAAACTTTTGTTCATTCAGGAGCTAGAATCAGGCTTTGATTTCCTATACTCCAATTATTCCAATATTTTAGCATACAATTAAATTCATGCTAGAGAACATTCAATCATTCTTAGGCAAACGGTGTCATATAAACAAATGAAATGCATTGAAATGTGTCTAATAAAACATAGATTTGTAAACTCTTGTACTTTATGACTGCAAGTGAAATATTTTAACAATGGTTCCATTCCCTCAAGTGCATGCAATGTGACACCTGCCCACTGGTGATTCAACAAGAACAGATGGGTGAACGAAAACTTCAAAAACTGACACAAATCTTACCTCCACCTGCAACATCGGAAGTTAGAGCAAACAAAAACATTAGAAGACAATTTCTTTTTACACGTACATAACTTGTTAAACAATAGTCCACATCACTTTGTATGTTTTACAGTTTGAATATAATACATCTGCACTGCAAAATTTTGCAGATTTGCCACAATACTATTTTCTTACTTACAAATATTATGGTAACTATATACTGATAGGGCAGAATCAATTTAAGAAAAGGACCTCTAAAACACTCATTTTCAAATTAAGTTAATCTTTAGTTTGACCTTATTTGTTACATTTTTTATGTACATATCTGTCTAACAGATTTACTGCACAATGTTTTTCTATTAAAATAATCATAATACAGTAATAAAATTACTCTAAGCATATGTTGGGAAAGAATAAAACATAAAGCAACATTATAGCCTTAGTATAGAGAACTCACTTCTCCTGCTTATACTAGGGTCCACTTCAACCCCTTTCTCATACGGTGTGCCCCCATTCACCATCAAGTCATAGGTCCTGAAACCAGCAAACAACATGCATCATACACGAGTTAACAAGAGTGCACACATGTTTAAATTATGATACCATTGCAGTCCATTAATTGTGATACACTTCTGCAACTTCAAGGATCACATTCCCAAAGTCTTGTCAAGAGCTACACTCTGCGCTAATGAGACCACCGTACTTTGTATGTCTTTATAGCGGAAAGCCTAGCTCCTTGGCGATTGCCAGGCTGGGCCGGAGCTACTCTGGCCGCATATAGCATAAGACCCATTTTCGCATTATGCCGGTTATAAATTGCTTGAAATTATACATTAATATATTCATAATTGATATTAAAGGCTAGGGTCAGGTTAATTCCATCATAACTATAAATATTTCTACATGCAAAGATCAGTTATAGTCTATAACAGTATGGGCGGTGTTGACCTACTTGTTCTGTATGGGCAGGCTGGTGGTAGGGTCCTCCAGGGGCAGTAGGGCCCATCCACAGCTGAACTCACCGCGCTCCTTCGTGCTCTATGAACACAGGCATGTATAATATGAGCCTTCATCTAGGAAAATTGGGCTTAAGACAGGTGCATAAAGTGTCTTTAAATATTAGCCTGCGCAGTCCGCACAAGATTATCAGGGATGACACTTTCTGCCTTGACTGGATTTTTGTTTAGAGGAGACTTCCTTCAAATTGAAAAATCCATCAAAGCAGAAAGTGTTGTCCATGATTAGCCTGTGCAGACTGCAGAGGTGCCCAGTTTTCCAACAACGAGGATCATATTATAATGTGACACTCGCAACCTACCACAGCTCAGGAATGAAACATAAAATAGACATGATCGACATGAAGTGAAAAGCCTTTTCTGTTTAAGCAAGCATTCTCTGTAAGTTAACTTTTGCCTGATTTTAATTAAAACAAATATAACAAAATGATAAACAATATAATGTATTTTTCATATATGGGCAAAATGTACAATAAATAGCTTGGCAGGGAAATAACATCAGTTTAATTGCATGAAAATCACATAACTTAGACACTTGGAATTACAAAATGCTCACGAAAATCACATCCCTTGGAATTACAAAATGCTTACCGTTCTCTCATATGAGGCACACAGCTCAAATAGTACCCCTGAAATAAAAATCAATATTGTAAATTGCAGTTTGGTGCATGCTTGTAATTTGTGGAGCATACAGATTGCTTTAAATGAACTGCTCAATCCAGTAAAAGAATTAACAAGAGCTCTGCCAATAAGTCCCCTCCACTATTATTCCGATTAATTGTATAATGAATGTTGTTTGTCAGTCATATAATATAGTCTGTAAGTAACATAATGTAATCACCACAAAAACAAAGTTAAATATCTATAGTTGTCTAAGAGATATTACTTTTTGCATGCAAACCTTAACCTATAGTTCACCTTGCACCCAAACATTCACTAGACTTTTATTCGGAAAACAAGGGGTACAATACTGCTAAAAGGCTGGTCACTTTGATAGATCTTGATCAGTGAATGTTAATAAGGACCATGTATACATATGTAAAGTCTTATTTCAATATCTCTAGAAGATAAACACATATGGGGGTAGTTGAATGCAACGTTTACCATACTTTTCTTACAATATTTTGTGAGAGAACACTGCTTTTCAACAGAACGAAAATAAGCTGAAACTAGAAACGTGTCCCAGATACGGATGCTTCCAAAACACATGTTTGGACACAAACAAATCCACTAGCAAATGACAAAAGGGCCATAACTCAGCCATAACAGATAACAGAAAAAATTCCTTTCCTTACAAGAAGGCAATTCATCTGTGACAGCTTGAGTGAGATTCACATATACAGATAGAAGGCCATAATTCTGCAAGAATTTGTTGCAGATGATATTCTTTCTTTAGATAATTTGGGTTTTTCAACTGTGAAAGTTTGAACCAGATCCATCCCGTAAATTTAAAAGGAGTTATAAACCAAAAAAAAATTTGGGCGATATATTCTTTAGTGTAAAAACCGACAAAGGGCCATAACTCTGCTTACATTTATTGCAGCTAAAATTCCTTTCTTTAAGATCATCTACACATTCTTTTTTATGAAATAGATCTACACTGTAGTTAACCCTTTCCCACTCAAAAGCAAAGTGAAAATGGCTATGTGCAAACAGCATAAAACCAGAACAGCCTGCAAGTAACTAGCAGCCTGTTCAAACAGAACATGGGCAATAATTCTGCTAAAACTCATTGCAGCCAAAATTCCTTTTATTACAATCACCTTAACATGAAGGTCACTCAACTGCTAAAGTTTCAGCCATTAGTCAAAGAAAAATTAAAAACACAATCTACTGGTAATAATTAAAAAGAAAAAAGTTCAATTCTAAATGTCTCCCATTTTGTGGCATCATATAAATTGGTTATCAATGAAAAATGATGAAAAATGTACGCTTAAAACTCACCAAAAGTAAACATAAGAATAATTACAAACCAGACCATGAACATATATTAGAGACAAGGTATCAAATTTATGTTGTTAATTCAAAAGAAAGTTTAGTCTCAATAGAGCAAAAAGAGATGTCAGATTCAACTCAAAATGAGCGTCAACTCTTATCTGTAAAATAATAAGTGTTCTTAATCATTTTATTCCATGTTTGATATGATTCTCTTCATTATTCCATAATTATTGACTTACTACAAATTCTTCCTACTTAAAAAGTAAATGGATTCACTAATTTATGTACAAGTAAAAAGAATCCCAACATTCCATTAGGCACCTACCCAGTTTCTGTGAGATGTTGTTGGTCCGCATGAACACCTCAGCATGTTGGTATGTGTCCATGATGTCACTGATCTGTAATACATACTCAACCAATCACACATGCACCTATGCCGTTTACACCTTTTCTACGAAGAGGCAATGTGAAAATGGCTATTTGCAACCAGCATAAAACCAGAACAGCATGCGAGTAACTCGCAGGCTGTTCAGGTTTTATGCTGTTTGCTGTTCATCAGTACCTTAGGGTTGCAAATCAAGACTCAAAAAAAAAATACAACTTGAATGTTGTTAAAGTTAAAAAGGACTTAAATTTTCTTTGATTTTCTCAGGGACTGCAAACCAATCAAAGTGCGTATCAATATGGTAATGGCTTAAATGGCTTTAAATGAAAAACACAAGTACGAACAGTAAGTGTGAAATACATTTCATTTCTTAACAGTTCTTGCAACAAACATAATCAGATCATAATGTCTTTTCTTTATCATACAGTAATAGTACAAAAAGTCTTTAGGTTACAATAAATATTAATATCAATGAAATAAAAAGTCAAAATGCTTCTGTTCTGAATCTTCTTCTTTCAGCCACTTAAAAGCTAAACATCACATGACTGGTATCAGGAGAAAATTGAGTCGCGTTTGGCAAAAACTGGGCATAATCTATGAGTGTAAAGTGTCGTCCCAGATTAGCCTGTGCAGTCCGCACAGGCCAATCAGAGACCTCACTTTCTCCCTTAATTGGATGTTTGCTAAGAAGATACTTCATTTAAACGAAATATGTCATAAAAGTGGAAAGTGTCGTCCCTGATTAGCCTGTGCAGACTGCACAGGCTAATCTGGGACGACACTTTATGCACATGCATTACGCCCAGTTTCTCAGAACGAGACTCAATTGGTCTGATGTCATTCGCTGCCAGCATAGCTCCAGACCAGTCTGTTCATCCGCACAGTCTTGACAGGACGAACTCAGTGCGCTATGAAGTTACTCTTGCCGTATATAGCATAAGACCCTTTTACGCATGACGCAGGCACATGGTGTTTATGTTATGTAGCAACATTGGAGACATTAAGGCCCTGAGTACCTTGTTGGTAAAGGACCAGGTCCGTTGATCCCTGTCCACTGATGCCACTTTCACAGTGTGGATGTTGCTGAGAATCTGAAGGGAAAAAAATAGCCTCAAAAAAATGGAGATAAAAAGAGTGTATGTGTATTGTTTTTATCATTTTTATCAATAATATAATATAACAAGCTGTATCAAACATATCTATGGTAGTGAATGAGATGATAAAAGAGTGTCGTTTAAAATTTCTATGTGAAATATTCCTTATTAATATAAAATTATTAAACTGTTATGATATAATTTTCTTATGTTTTGCATATCATGATAACAACTATGATGGAATAACTGAAATATGTTTTGCCAGTTAAACCAAGAAGAAAATAAGCAACGTTCTGACTTTACTTGTGATTAAATAGTATTTCAACAAAAATTTAAAAATAATACAAATTGTAGCCCTTCTACTCACATTCTGTCCATCAAACAGGCAGATTCTAACATGTCTACTATGCAACTCCAGACCTATAAGACAAGATATCACTTGCAAAAAGGATCATAAACAGCAACAAGGGCCTATCAGTCATTAATATTCTCCATTTTATATATATTGTGTTTAACCCTATTACCATGGCTTAGATACATATTTTGACGCCTTTTTAGTTCCTCTGAAAGTTAAATTTAATTAAAGACCTTTCTTACTAGATTCAAGTTTTAATGGCTTCATTTCCAACCCTTAGATACTAGTGAGTAGCAAACAGCATAAAACCTGAACATACTGCGAGTTACTCACAGGCTGTTCTGGTTTTATGCTTTTCGAAAAGAGCCATTTTAACTTTGGTTCAGAGTGGGAAAGGGTTAAAATGATTGAATTTCACTGTTTATTTCCAGTGAGCTTTGTCCAAGGAGTTGCAATAAGCCTGGAACGTTTCAAGTTTAAAATCAAAGGGTAATGCATTGGTCAATGGTGTATGTGGTTGGGGAAGAGACAGGTCCATTACGATAGCTAAGTATAAATGATCATACATAAAATATATAGCCGCAACCTGTTGACCCACATCTCATATAGTCACAACTCTAGCTCTCTGACACTTAATGCTATGACATATCAATAAGAGGGGGCAAAGATGTCTCAATTGATGATAAATATAGAGAATAATAGGTTGGTGATGTGGATGGAGAATGGTTATCTGGCAAGTCGGAGGAATTTATCGTGTGAGCCGAAGGCGAACCCGATAAGATCCTCCGACGAGCCTGATAACCATTCTCCGTCTACGTCACCAACCTATTATTCTATTTATCCTGTCACATTAACAACATTCGTTGAAATGTTTCTTAAATATCTAGTTTTCGAGTATTTTGTGTTTAAATTTTTAATATGGTAAACATCACGCGCGAAAAAAACATTGTGACGTCACGTCAGGCAAAGCGCTCAGGCTAGCTTCCATCTTGTTAAAACACACAGAAATCGAGTTAATCGTTATTAATTCAATACCCAAAGACGAAATTATGCTGTTTAAATAATAATGTTTAAACAAACAGTTTTTTACATGTATTTGGTATTTTATTAATAGAAAAAGTATATTTTATTAATAGAAACTAGTAAATGCATGCGCATGCGCGGATAGCAACTAACGGATATTCGAGGTCACGTGGTCATCTAGCCTAATATCTTTTGGGATATTAGGTTACCTGGTTATCGGGCTGATTTAAAGGCATGTGACAGGATAACGTATAAATACCTTTCAATCAACAAGAAAAACATTTCATCACATGATTACATATAACCTCACTCTATGAAAATGGGGCTTAATGCATGTGCGTAAATTTTCGTCCCAGATTAATCTGTGCCATCTTCACAGGCTAATCAGGACAACACTTTCTGCTTCATTGTATTGTTCTTTATAAGGAAGTATCTTTTAGCCAAATCCAGAAAAAGGGGAAAGTGTTGTCCCTGATAAGCCTATGGAGACTGCACAGGCTAATCTGGGAAGACACTTTACTTACACGCCTAAAACCCCATTTCCCCAGAGCAAGTCTTGTATACAATGCTTTGAAAGGAATCTCCATACCACTGCCTGGAACAGGTATCTGACGACAGCTGGCAATTGTTATGATGCGCTGTTCTCGCACTAGTTTGGCCTGAATCTGAAGTGATAGGATTATTATTACTTTTTGCGTATTTCTGTTATAAAACCTTTACATGTCATAAAAGGCTATTTTTTCAAATTATTATGTTATAATAGCGCTGGTTTTGATACCTTATTCTTGAAATAACAGTTGTTTTCCTTTATGTAACAACAGTTTGTCAATAAATTTTTTGAGATCATAGAACAATATTTGAATCCAACAAAACCTTATTTTCCTTATTATTATAAAACAACATCTTATCCTAACTACTTTATTTTCCTTGAGATGTTACAACATGTCTTTATTCTGCATCTATATTTTCATTGAGATCATATAATATGACCTTATACTCAATTATTTTCCATAAAACAATTGAGCAAATCTGTATTCTCTATATCTTTTTTTCATTGAGCAACACCTCAGGGGAACATAGAACAAGTACTTTTTCTCAATACCTTATTCCCTTTATATCGATAGATACTTAATCCCCATACCTTATTTTCTTTGAAATCATAGAACAGATCCCTATTCCCAAAACCTTTTTACCCTTCATATCATAGATCTGATATTTATTTTCCTTACCATATCTTGATAGAAATGATAAAACAGCTTCCTCTTATCTTTTTTTCATTTAGATAATCTAACAAGTCCTTTTTTCAAATACATTATTTTCCTTGAAATCTTCTATAAGATTGTTATTCCAAATTATTTGCCTTGGGATCATAAAAAGTCCCGATTCCTCATACCTTGTTTTCCTTGAGATCATAGAACAATTCCTTATTCCACATACTTTATTTTCCTTGAGATCATAGAACACGTCCTAATTCCCCATACCTGTTTTTCCTTAGGATCATAGAACACATCCAAATTCCCCATACCTTATTTTCCTTGAGATCATAGAACATGTCCTAATTCCCCATACCTTATTTTCCTTGGGATCATAGAATGTGTCCTAATTCCCCATACCTTATTTTCCTTGGGATCATAAAACATGTCCTAATTCCCCAAACCTTATTTTCCTTGGGATCATATACAAGGTCTTATTCCCCATACCTTATTTTCCTTGAGATCATAGACAAAGTCCTTATTCCACATACCTTATTTTCATTGAGATTATAGATTAAGTCCTTTTCCCACATACCTTATTTTCCTTAAGATCATACAACAAGTCCTTATTCATCATTCCTTATTTTCCTTGAGATGATAGAACAATTCCTTATTCCACATACCTTATTTTCCTTGAGATCATAGAACAAGTCCTTGTAGGAGAAGTTCGAGTTGCTGAGTTTTGGGGCCAGATAGTTCCTCATCTGGTAGATCTCCTCTAGCAACATACCATTACAGTGTTACAAATGGATTTGTCAATTTTGTGACATCTGCTCTTGAATATTGTGTGTTTGTTTGTGTTAATTAAAATACTGCTTCATAAAGGTATGTTCCTAACAAAACAATAACAGCACAACAGGTAAAACAATGTTAGTAGGTTTATACTTTGTAATTCATTCCTTGTTTTATTTAATTTGAAAAAAAAAATCCGTTTAAGACCATAGTTAGGTAATTAAAGCTGTATCTTAAACACAGTTTAATTAAAGTATTTTAATATTTTTGTTTTATTAATAAAAAATTATATATTATATCATTTAATATATCACAAATAAATATTCATTAAAATTCTTTGAGATTTTAACATTGCTTGTCCGTACCCTCATTGAATTTCTTGGCCAGTGTGGAGACTCTAAACCCTGACGGTACAGCACCCAGGGCATGGAGAACATCTGTGACACTTGTCTGAAAGTGGCAAGGATTTTCATAGAAAAGTTCCATTGGCGGCTACATTGATAAGTTTCATACATCTTCAAAGGAAATCATGTACATAATGAGCCATGCTAACAGAACATTTCATGACAAATAATGATACTATTGCCAAAATCATTTAGAACTATTAGTAAAAGCCCAATATTTTCATTATAATAAATTATTACACACCACAAATAGACATGTAATGTAACGTAAAACCTGAAAAAATGAAACTGCCTGTTACATAAGCAATCAAAGTTTTTTTACCGGACCATGGCACCAACAACAACAGCAACATTTCATGATTGTTCCACAATTTTGTATGAAAGCTTAAATTACCAGTATGCGTTTATTTTTGTGAACCATCTGAATCAGCATATGTTTTCTCTTATTATTCCCCCTTTTATTTGTTTATCCATTCATTTACACTGTAACAGATGTTGCAACTTTGAAAACAGCTTCCTAGGTCAAAAGCTGTATCCATCCTGAGAAATGACCTAATTGAAAGAAGGCAACAGTGTGTAAGATTTTCTCATATTTCATTAGAGCATGGTTACAGTATTTATTCACATTGATTGTTATTTATAAGTTCCCATATTTTATTGCATTAAAAAATCTACCAGATACTCAAGTGACTCAAGAGGCATATTTTTGTATATTTTTGTAAGCCATAACTGTGTTTCCACATTTTGTCATGCTTCAAATGTATCAGTTACTACACACATATACTGATCATAAAAACAGACAAGGGGAATAACTCTTTGATATTGTTGTGACCAACAGCAAAGATCATAAAAACAGACAAGGGGAATAACTCTTGGATATTGTTGTGACAAACATTAAAGTGTATCTGAATGACACCTTTAAGGTCAAAACCACACAAGGTGAAATTAAATTCAAATTATCACTGTACTATTGTCCCTTCTGTGGGTAGCAATAGGGTTTAGAAATCAAATTCCAGCACCATGTTGGATTTTAAATATTTTTTCTATAGATTAAAAACGTAATTTGTTGGTGCTGCTACTGGCCCTTCCAACAGGCATTACAATTGACATGCCCTGGTTTGAGCGGTCTAAATGCACATGCATTAAGCAACGTTGTCCCAGAACATGGCTTATTTGATGAGCATAAGACTAGGCTTTAACTAAAACATTGTTGTGATGAATCACATGATTTATTAAAGAAAAGAGTTTACTAAGAATTGATCTGACATGTTGCAGTTTTTAAATGCATATAAAGTAGCAAAACCAAACCAATTATAACTTTCCAGACATTCATGTATTGGCTAAAAACCATTTAGATGAATAGTGAACAGATACACATAATAATTTCCAATACATTAAGAGTGTACCACCTGGTTCAAGTTTTTTGTAAAATCAGATCAAAGTATCCAAGTGTGATGCGTTTTTTTTTCTTCAAAAAAAGTGCAAACAATGTGCATACAAATCATTGGTTATGGGTAATTTTTGCTTAATATGTCACACAGATATAGTGCTGAAGTCTGTTAAACACCATGTTAAATTTTGATGTAAAGGGTGGTGCTTGCAAATATTGTAAATCCTACCTTTAATTGCTCTGTCAACCAGACAAACAAATTAACATGTCCAACCCCACACAGTTAAATCAAAAGATTCTGGTCTAGCAAGCAACCTTTGCAAATACGTAGCATAAATGAAAACAAACATGAAGTTGCTAAAGGTTCTAAAGTGCTATTTCCTCATACACCCCTAATATCTACCAGTGCATGTGCTAGCTTTTTTTACTTATAAAGATATGAGGCTTACTCTGGGAAAACTGGACTAAATACATGTGCGTAAAGTACAATTTTGACAATTTCTGATTTTATGGCATTTTTGGTTTAAAACTAAGTCTCTTCTTAGCGGAAAATGTTGTCCCTGATAAGTCTGAGTCTGTGCAGATTGCACAGGCTAATATGGAAAAACACTTTACTCACATGCATAAAGCCCGGTTTTCCAAGTGATGCTCATAAATGTTAAGTTTCACAACATATTAAAATCAATCTGGGCCTCACTTCACCCTTCTTTACCTGTTTAGACTGAAATTGGGCAAAAAAGAAATATCATAAACACAATCAGCGGTGATTAAAGACAGTATATAAAGCAAATAATGTTCCTAAAATCAATAAAATCTTACATATTTAAAATGACTACCAGTATTAAGTTGTTCAAAATATTTGTTACATACAAATTTGCATACACTCTAACAAGCAAATGGAGTTAGGTTGTTTGGTATTTTAAGTTCTTCTTTATGATGTTTATAAAATCTCGTACATGGCTCTTATTTACTGATGTAGCATATATTTACATATTTATAAGATAAGGTAAAAACCTTGACTGTTCAAGTTTAAGACAAAATGCAACTATAACTTTTCCCAAACAACTTTTGAAATACCTTGTTAAATTTGTATAAAAATAGTTCATGGTCTACATGGCTTACAGATGAACATTTGTCTATTGAAGCAATACTTAACCGTCATGGTAATATAATATGTTATCATGATTCACTGTTATATTTGTTTACCTCAATTACAAAAGAGGGGGAGGGAGAGAGGTCATAGAAAAGATTTGTCAAATTTACCAGATGATAGAAAATCATATGAGTCATGTCATGCAAAAATGGGTGTTATCCCATATACAGCCAACGTAGCTCCAGTCTAGTCAAGAGCTACCCTCTCCACTAAGTCAAGGACCAGACAGCGCACATTTGCAGGCTGGTCTGAAGCTACGCTGTCAGCACATGTTATAACACCCATTTTTCGCATGAGCCAGCTTATATAATTGTGTTTGTGCAGTTAACTTTTTTCCAAAGATCAAGGACTCAGAAAAAGGTGTTAAGACATATGGCAACCATGACAACCAACATAAATCATTTAATGTTGTGTGTTTATGCTTTTAGAGTTAAATGTTATATAGACAATTGCAGGGGTAAAAGAATGGTTAGATGGGTTGCAATAAGACGATAATGCCAAAATAAATATTAAAAAAGATGTTTCATTTGAATTTAAAAATCAAACAGGAAAGAACATTATTACATGTTTGAGCTTTGAATGTTAAAATAGTTTGGGATATCTGCAGCCAACACTTTTTGTTGAATTCATGAGTTTCACTATGTATATTGCTACAATATTCATTTTGGATAAGTTTTTTAAGCATAACAAACACTACTGATTTTTGCCAGATTAATCAGAACCATTTTCTCCAGAGGTTTTGGAAATAATTTTTTAGATTTTATTTTTTCAGATATTGACAGTTATGTCAGTACAACAACATTACTTGATCCACCTTTAACCCTTTTCCACTCTGAAGCAAAGTGAAAATGGCTATGTGTAAACAGCCTAATACCAGAACAGACTGCGAGTAACTCGCGGTCTGTTCAGGTTTTATGCTGTTTGCCTCTCATCAGTATCTAAGAGTTGGAAATAAAGCCTTTAAAACTTGAATCTAGTAAGAAAGGTCTTTAATTAAATGTATTTTTCTAAGGGACTACAAATGCGCCAAAGTACATATCAAAGTGGTAAAGGGTTTTCAGCACTCAAAATGTTGTACAAGGTATTGATACTTCAACTTAAGGGTCAGCTGCATCACACAATTTTGAGTACTCACATTGTTATTTGTAAAAAGAGTTTTCTGAATAAAAAATTGGAAAATATGCATAAATGGATCAATTACTAGAATAATTAGTAATTTATAAACAAAATTAATAAAAATGTCATAAATGTCAATTTAACTAAAGTCATATACTAAAAGAGCAGATGTTCTTCAAAGAGTTAGTGAATTATGAGTTTGTAGCATGAGACGTGAATAAGTTCACTTTCTGATGAACATTCAAAGGTTAAAATTCCCCCAAAATAAAGCACTAGAAAAACAAACCGCAATGTCTATAGCTTATGAGGTTAAATGTTAAGACTGTAATTAATGAAAAAACATTACTACTAGGCTATCAAATATTTACTCAGTAAAATACAACGATTAAAAAAGATGCCCTTAAAGAAATGCTATACAACTGTTCTAAAAAGCTATTTGTAGTTGAAATTTGCCCATTACTAAGTATTTTTTTATTCAATTAAAACAATAGGAAGAACATACTTATAAAGGTTGGCTCTGGGAAAACAGGGCTTAATGCATAAAGTGTCATCCCAGATTAGCCTGTGCATTGTGTGCAGTCAGCACAAGCTAATCAGGGATGACACTTTCCGCCTCAACTGGATTTTCACTAACAAGAGGCTTCCTTTCAACTAAATATTCCATAAAAGCTGAGAGTATAGAACCTGATAGCTTTGATAAGCCTGTTCAGACTACAGAAGTTTACCTGCAAAGAAACATTACGCACATGCATTAAGCCCTGTTTTCCCAGACCAAGGTTCATACTCCACACTCAACCCAGTCCACTCACCTCATGAACAGCCTTTCTGACGCTATCCCAAAGATCTTTGCCGCTGTTATCAAACAGATGAACAAACAATGAACAAAAAACAGGACAGTATAAAAGAAACAAAACATTGAATGTATAAGAAACACTAACTTTTTTTAAAACTGATCCTATACCTGCCAAACTTACCCAACCAAATGGAGATCGGTAAACAAGAGGGGGTCGGTAAATAGGGTAACTAAAAAGAGTCAGAGAGAACAGGGCACTTATCTTTACCAATAATTCAAGTAATTTTATAACATTTCCATGTGTATCAGTGCTTTCCACAGGAATTTTTTCAGACCCCCAGGGCCGTTAGGGGTGTGGGGTGGGAGAGCTTCCCCATGCATACGTTGTTTTTTACATTTATTTATCACGTAATTTGGTGTGTTATGACTCATCAAGAAAACAACAGCTATAAAGTCATTGATAACAACATTTTTTTAATCATGTAATCCTTTCACGCATAGATACGCATAATCCAAACTCTATCATTAACTGCAAACTTCATTTTTTTCCCATCACTATTTATTACCCGATAATCTCATATTTTCCATTTTTAAAGCTAATTCTGATAAAAATTGAGGTTAAAAATGCTTAAGAATTCGATAAAACCAAACATTCACCATTTTTCTTAGGTATCAAATGAATGTTGGCATATGTGACTATTCAAAGATGTAATGCAATATAATCCAATTGGGACATGGGTATTCCTAATGAAAAACAGTTCATTGCCTGATGTGCTGTTTAGGTTTTTATACAAAAAGAAATACACCCACACTTTTCACCTGACGTTGTAAATGTCTGCATAATTTGCGTGCATTTTTTGTTTAGACAAAGGGACAACACGAAATACATGAAGCATTGTGGGTTTTTTAGCTAGAATTTGTTAATGTCGCTTTAACCTTAAAATTCGGAAGCGTGTTTTGGATTACAAATTCAATTTTGCTCATTTGAGAATTCAACAAAACATTATAAGTTGGTGTTATGAATTCACTACAATTTGTTAAAACGATGTACGATGTAGAATTAAGATTTTGCAATATTTTGCATGAAATGAACTATTTCCATAAGGATCACACCCGGTTGCAATCATCAGTCTTCTAATTAACTTGCTGAGATGTCATCGTGGAGGTGTATACCATAGGAACCCATTAGTGTGGCAGGTAACAAAGCCAACAAACTGTCACAAAACCATACACTTATGGCATTTATGTCACTCAAAGTCTGCCTGATCTTACTGCAGGTATTGAATGCCTACGAGTGCTGTAACTCATGCAGTGTATGCTCTCTTTGGCCAATATCGATTTTCCATTACAAAGATTTTCGGCAAGCTTTAGCTGGGTAAAAAGATACGTGTTATTGACAGAGGATCATAAATCGGCTCTCAAAATATTCAACAAAGTCGATATCGCTTTGATCTTAAGAATAGCTAGTTGCAGTTACTGAAAAATTACACTAATCAGTGAATTTTAATCGACCTGTGGACGCTGATTTCGTAAACCTAAGTACTCCGGTGAGATACTGTTTAATGGCCAGTGGAAAGCACAGATGTGTTTAATCAAAAGTAATCTTTATATTTGTATCAAAAATATTTTGGAAACAGCCTAGACACAGCTGAATCCCTATTACTTGATGCTTCAGGTTCCAAAGAAATTCCTTAAAACAAATTCAGTGAGCTTAGTTGTGTCTGAGATTGCGTACTTGTTAAAATTGAGATTTTTCATTTTGTAATAAATGTGCAAAATGAGGAGTTATCTGCTTTTATGACAAACAGACTAACAACTTAAATTAAATACCAATAATATCCCAAAAAGTGTGAAAATTTAAAAACAGTAAAAGAAACCATTAAATACTTTAAACAGTAAAACCTTCACAATCTCAATACAAACATCAGTGCGAACATATTAAATAAAGATATTTTCTAATATATAATATATGTAATATAAATAAAAAACACCAATGTCTAAAATATCACTTGAACATCATCTGCATAAAACAAAACGATGTTGAGGATTTTTTTACACATGCATGAAACATGAAAAGCATGAAAAAGGTCTTGCACATGTACAATTTATGGTGATGAAATATTTTAAAATGTAATCTAACACTTCATAAATGTGGAAACAGTTGGCTCTGCAAACTTGTAAATTGTTCCCAGACTGATGGACCACCTGACAAACTGACAGACTCATTCTAACCTTCTTACAGACTTCATTTGCGGGGAGAATAATAAAAACATGCCCTCCCTACATTTTTTGACTGTCTCTTAATAAAATGATCATTAAACAAGAGATGTGTTTGTCAGAAACACAATGCCCCCTACTGCGCCCCTTTAATACATGTTTTTTTACCTTTTACCTTGAAGGATGACCTTGACCTTTCACCACTCAGAATGTGCAGCTTCATGAGATACACATACATGCCAAATATCAAGTTGCTATGTGAAGGGACAAAGAAGTTATGAGCATTTAACCTAAATGTGAAACCTAAATGCAAAGTGTGACGGAAAGACAGACAGACGGACGGCCTGATCACTATATGTCCTCCTTCGGCGGCATAAAAAAATAACATTCTCGAAGAATGCAGACCTTCCATTTTAAATCCATCTAGGATTGTCTACTTTTCCAACAATGATTTCAACTTATGTATTCAATTGAATCACTGTATGTTCACTTCAAAAGTCCTGTCAAAATATCATGAATTGAAAAAATAAAATCGCCAAAGGTAAATTTGCCACCCACTCTTATTCATTGTCCGATTCTTTGAAACATCTTTTTTATTATGATCTGATTCAATAATCCAGATGGTATTTTTTTTAATCATTTCCTTTCAATTTTATTACTTGTAAAAATCGAACATAAAACTGGTGTAAATACTGGCGATAAATGCGTTGAAGAATTTTTTAAATACAAACATGTTTGTAACATATAATTGTTTGCATCTGGTTCGTCTTTTAATTGCTTACTCCACATTCATTCTCCATAAATGATCGGAACGCCGGAGCTAGGCGTGTAATATAATTGGAAGATTGCGACTGAGCAACAAACACGCGATTCGTCAATCATGTTGGTTGCTAGACAAAAGAAGACAATTTTATCAGAGAGGTGTTATTTTGCTGGTATTGTAAGACAAGTCATTTAATACAATCGAAACAGAGTGAAAACACTCAGGAGGGGATTCAAAGTGGTCACATAAGACAAAGGTTGCTTAATTCAAGTGGTTGCAACACAAGATTGACTTTAATTTTGTGAGGTCATCTTAAGAGAGAAAAGCTGTGCAGTTAATGAATTTGATCTATATACATGTACCACACCTGTGTTGCCTCTTAATTTTCCTCTTTTTCTTCGTAGCATCTTCCTCCCCCGCCTCCTCCTCTTCTTCATCTAAAAGAACAGCAAGCAAATATTTTTTTCATTTGCATTTTGGTTGTTCAATGGTAAGTGAAACAAATAAGTTCTTCAACTTCTTCCTTATTGTATTGACACCATCTGGCGTATCCTCGTAAAAGTTATATTTTATTCGCACAGTGCTGTCATAGGGCTACGCTGTCCGCTAATGAGATTGCAAAAACCTTGCATGCCTTTATAGCAGACAGGGTAGCTCCTGACCAGACTGTGGAATTGCACAGGCTAGTCTGGAGCTATGCCGGCCCCATATGGCATAAGAACCATTTTTGCATGATGTGACTAAAATGTCTTTAGCAAAGTGCTAATAAAGTTTCAATGATACGGATGCTAACAGCATTTGAATCGCGTTCTGAGAAAACTGGGCATAATGCATGTGTCTGAAGTGTCCCTTTCCGCTTTTATGACATTTTTCATTTAAATGAAGTCTCTTCTTTGCAAAAATCCAATTTAGGCGGAAAGTGTCATCCCTGATTAGCCTGTGCGGATTGCACGAACATGCATTAAGCCCAGTTTTCTCAGAACACAACTCAATTAGACCATGGATTACCTGCTTCCTCTGCTTCCTCCTCAGAATCAGACACCTGCACCTCCTTGTACTTATTGTGCAACTGAAAACAGACAGCAAGCATACAGCATAATGTGTTATCTCGAAGTCAATTAGATGGAATTTCCATTTCAAATTCAGAACAATTCCTGGCTTTTAGTCATTTTATTTCATTTCAAATATTGTTGTATACCACTAAATCTTTGACTCAAAATATCAGATAAAGTGTTTTGAATTCCCTATTTTCATTTCACACATAATTTATTGTTATTTGTTTATCTTGTCTACACTTCTTTCATCAATTTATTTCATCTTTTGATGTGTCTTTACTCTTATGTACATAAATGTGCACGAGTTAACATGATGATGAATCTGTCAATACGATATTTCATCACTTCTGTCAATACGATATTTCATCACTTAAGCATGTTTATAATTACACAGTACACAAATCCTACCCAATCTACCCAATCCTATTATATCTTCCTAAGTAATAAAGGAGGCAGTTGGAAAATCCTACACAAAAATGCCCAAGTTTACATACTCCTCAATAAGTTTATAAGGTCACATCACTCATAAATCTAGCATTTCTAGATTTTCAACAAGGCACAATAATCAGCCAGATTTATGAAGGGTCATACTTTGTTCAAAAGGTCAATTAATTATAGCTTGAATACAACAAAAGAATAGAGCTTGTAGATTGAGAAACTCTTAAATCTGTTTCCTGGGAAGAATGATTACAGCAAGAAGAGATCAAACGCGGGACATCCCAGTCACAAGGAACACACCCTATAAGCCCAAGCATGTGAAAATGAGTATTATGCCATATGCGGCCAGTGTCGCTCCAGATCGACATGCAAAATCAGGTCCAGTCTGGTCAGAAGCTACCCTCGCCTCTATAAAGTCACGCAAGGTCTCATTAGCATAAATTCTGACCAGTCTGTGCCAAAGCAGGCTGGTTTGGAGCTAGTCTGGCCGAATAAAAAACAATATCCATTTACACTGATGCATGTCATATGCATCACATCAGAGCAGCCTCTACTTTAATAATTGAGTCACATTCTGAGAAAACTGGGCATAATGTATGTGCGTAAAGTGTCGTCCCAGATTAGCCTGTTCAGTTCGCACAGGCTAATCAGGGACAACACTTTCCGCCTAAGTTGGATTTTTGCTTAGAAGAGACTTCATTTAAACAAAAAATGTCATAAAAGCAAAAGTGTCGTCCCTGATTAGCCTGTGCGGATTGCACAGGCTAATCTTGGACGACACTTTACGCACATGCATTATGCCCAGTTTTCTCAGAACAAGGCTCAATTGAGACTACAGGAGCATATTCTGTACTGTTTTCTGTCCCATACCTGCAGATAGGTGGAGGGCACATTGCCTTTTTATTGTAATCTGTCCCATACCTAGATAGGTTGAAGGCACATTGCCGTTCTATTGTTATCTGTCCCATACCTGCAGATAGGTGGAAGGCACATTGCCTCTCTATTGTTATCAGCCCCATACCTGCAGATAGGTGGAAGGCATATTGCCTTTCTATTGTTATCTGTCCCATACCTGCAGATAGGTTGAAGGCACATTGCCTTTCTATTGTTATCTGTCCCATACCTGCAGATAGGTGGAAGGCACATTGTCTTTCTATTGTTATCTGTCCCATACCTGCAGATAGGTTGAAGGCACATTGCCTTTCTATTGTTATCAGCCCCATACCTGCAGATAGGTTGAAGGCACATTGCTTTTCTATTGTTATCTGTCCCATACCTGCAGATAGGTTGAAGGCACATTGTCTTTCTGTTGTTATCTGTCCCATACCTGCAGATAGGTGGAAGGCACATTGCCTTTCTATTGTTATCTGTCCCATACCTGCATATAGGTAAAAGGCGCATTGCCATTCTATTGTTATCTGTCCCATACCTGCAGAAAGGTTCAAGGCACATTGCTTTTCTATTGTTATCTGTCCCATACCTGCAGATAGTTGGAAGGCATATTGCCTTTCTATTGTTATCAGCCCCATACCTGCAGATAGGTTGAAGGCACATTGCTTTTCTATTGTTATCTGTCCCATACCTGCAGATAGGTGGAAGGCATATTGCCTTTCTATTGTTATCAGCCCCATACCTGCAGATAGGTTGAAGGCACATTGCCTCTCTATTGTTATCAGCCCCATACCTGCAGATAGGTGGAAGGCATATTGCCTTTCTATTGTTATCTGTCCCATACCTGCAGATAGGTTGAAGGCACATTGCCTTTCTATTGTTATCAGCCCCATACCTGCAGATAGGTGGAAGGCACATTGCCTCTCTATTGTTATCAGCCCCATACCTGCAGATAGGTGGAAGGCACATTGCCTCTCTATTGTTATCAGCCCCATACCTGCAGATAGGTGGAAGGCACATTGCCTCTCTATTGTTATCAGCCCCATACCTGCAGATAGGTGGAAGGCACATTGCCTCTCTATTGTTATCTGTCCCATACCTGCAGATAGGTGGAAGGCACATTGCCTCTCTATTGTTATCAGCCCCATACCTGCAGATAGGTTCAAGGCACATTGCTTTTCTATTGTTATCTGTCCCATACCTGCAGATAGGTGGAAGGCATATTGCCTTTCTATTGTTATCAGCCCCATACCTGCAGATAGGTTGAAGGCACATTGCTTTTCTATTGTTATCTGTCCCATACCTGCAGATAGGTGGAAGGCATATTGCCTTTCTATTGTTATCAGCCCCATACCTGCAGATAGGTTGAAGGCACATTGCCTCTCTATTGTTATCAGCCCCATACCTGCAGATAGGTGGAAGGCACATTGTCTTTCTATTGTTATCTGTCCCATACCTGCAGATAGGTGGAAGGCACATTGCCTTTCTATTGTTATCTGTCCCATACCTGCAGATAGGTTGAAGGCACTTTGCCTTTCTATTGTTTTCTGTCCCATACCTGCGGAGAGGTTGAAGGCACATTGCCTTTCTATTGTTATCTGTCCCATACCTGCAGATAGGTTGAAGGCACATTTCCTTTCTATTGTTATCAGCCCCATACCTGCAGAGAGGTTGAAGGCACATTGCCTTTCTATTGTTATCTGTCCCATACCTGCATATAGGTTAAAGGCACATTGCCTTTCTATTGTTATCTGTCCCATACCTGCAGATAGGTTGAAGGCACATTGTCTTTCTATTGTTATCAGCCCCATACCTGCAGATAGGTTAAAGGCACATTGCCTTTTTATTGTTATCTGTCCCATACCTGCAGATAGGTTGAAGGCACATTGTCTTTCTATTGTTATCTGTCCCATTACCTTCAGATAGGTTGAAGGCACATTGCTTTTCTATTGTTTTCTGTACCATAGCTGCAGATAGGTTGAAGGCACATTGCTTTTCTATTGTTATCTGTCCCATACCTAGATAGGTTGAAGGCACATTGCTTTTCTATTGTTATCTGTCCCATACCTGCAGATAGGTTGAAGGCACATTGCTTTTCTATTGTTATCTGTCCCATACCTAGATAGGTTGAAGGCACATTGCTTTTCTATTGTTATCTGTCCCATACCTAGATAGGTTGAAGGCACATTGCCTTTCTATTGTTATCTGTCCCATACCTGCAGATAGGTGGAAGGCACATTGCCTTTCTCTCCATTCTCCTTCTCAGCCTGCCACCAGCCATCCTCACTAGAAACAAAACATGAAATCAGATACCTTGGTTATCATTTGTGATTATTAATTCATATATTCACATATTTATTTTTACTGGCTTCTATTGGATAAGACATTCTTACTAGCCTAGCTATCATTCCAATCTTATAAACTTTAGATGCTTGTAGCTTCTGCTGTAAAACACATTCTTCAATAAATATGTTTAAATTTAAACCAAGACATTCTGTGGTTGATGTAAAAGTATATGCTGAAGATAGAGTATGTCTAAACTTGAATAGATATTTTGAGGCCATTTTCTGACTGTACATTGTGTCTGTTAGAATGAACAAATTATATAATTGTGCCCTGCTCTGGGAAAACCAGGCTTAATGCATGTATGTTACATGTTGTCCAAATGGGAAAACCAGGCATAATGTATGTATGTTACATGTTGTCCTAGATGGGAAAACCAGGCGTAATGCATGTATGTTACATGTTGTCCTAGATGGGAAAACCAGGCGTAATGCATGTATGTTACATGTTGTCCTAGATGGGAAAACCAGGCATAATGTATGTATGTTACATGTTGTCCTAGATGGGAAAACCAGGCGTAATGCATGTATGTTACATGTTGTCCTAGATGGGAAAACCAGGCGTAATGCATGTATGTTACATGTTGTCCTAGATGGGAAAACCAGGTGTAATGCATGTATGTTACATGTTGTCCTAGATGGGAAAACCAGGCGTAATGCATGTATGTTACATGCTGTCCTAGAATAGCCTGTGCAGTCTAAGAAGAGACTTCCGAAAATAAGAAATACAATAAAAGCAGAAAGTGTAGTTCTTGACAAGCCTGTGTGGACTGCACAGGCTAAACTGGGACAGAACTTAAGTACAAACATTAAACCCCATTTTCCCAACATGAGGCTCAACTGTTTGCCACTGAGGATTGATACACCATGTTCTGGTTCTGTGTTGTTGTATGCACATTTGATGGTTGGCAGTAAAATGGTCAGTTTAAATCACAATTCTGTAATTGGAACTGGTAAATGGAACTGGTTTCATACCGCAACTAGTAATTTTTAAAACTTATTTTCACTAAAACATGTAGTCACCAAAAAGAGGTCTTATGATTTGAAGATATATATTTGTTTTTTGTCAATGGCACATGATATGATATAAAACAAATGACCATAATGTTTTCTTAAAAAAAAGTGTACAGAAAATCAAATGTAAAAAGAAGAATTTTACTTTGTTAACATTTGAACATACTATTTATGTCCACATATTTAAGTTTTCAATTATAATTTATTGTTTAATAAGTTTCATTTTAATTAAAAAATATATACGTGAAAAGAACATGTTGAAACTGTGGATTTACAACAATGAAGAATACCGGTAATATTAAAATTATGGAAAGGTTAACTTTTATCTTGCTATTGAGAAAAACAAAAAAATGTGTTCTCTGTTAGTCCCACATTACTATCATTATCAATTGTAAGATTACATTTAACAAATTATTGGTATGTGACAAAACACACCCTGACATGACCTTGTTAAATACCTTTGCATTTAAGTAATGGTCAATCATGATATCCATTTCTTGAATAATAGTACATAAAGACACAACCATGTTATTTAATTAACTCACACAATTGCAACAATCATTAATTCAGTGTCAATATTCTAATGTTGATCTATTGTTACCAATACCAATATTATCCGGTTTCTTTTTTTCAATTTAAACATGTAGGACTCCGACTATTATAATTACAATCTTAGCCTCTTAAAATCAATTAAAGCCACAAGTTTAAAATTTTTATAGGATGATTTATTTTAAATTTGAATGTCAAAGTTTTCACAATTTACAAGTCAGTGAATGACACGTGTTGAACAACATTGATTAAACCAAGTAGGAATGTGAGCCATAGATATACAAAACATGATAAAATTAATTTATCCCACTTTTACAGCGAATTCGGTTGATTAAAGCCCCGTTGATTAAATATCATCTATAATCAACGGCAGGAAATGACGTCAATATTTCGACGAAATGACGTCATAAATCCAGCAAAATTATCCAGTCAAACTAATTTTTTTTAAACAAAAATGTTTACAAAATAAAAAGTGGGATAAATAGAATAATAGATTAGTGTTGATTATAGATAAGGTTTATCAGGCTCGGCACAAAAACGAAAAAGCACTCGCCAAGGCTCGTGCTTTTTGTTTTCTAAGCCTCGCATGATAAACCTGATCTATAATCAACACTAACCTATTATTCTCTATATAAACTGTTTTTGTTCTTCATTCGTGTGATTCATGCAGATTGGGGAACAATTCGTGAAGACTACTGGAGTATTTCTGTTGTAAAAATGAAAGCATATTACAAAATATAATAATATCAAGAGCTTTGTAACAGACAAAAAAGCAGTCCCTTTCCCTTTCCCACTCAGAAGCAAAGTGAAATTGGCTATGTGCTAACAGCATAAAACCAGAACAGCCTGCGAGTAACTCTCAGTCTGTTCAGGTTTTATGCTATTTGCTGCTCATCAGTATCTTAGGGTTGAAAATGAAGCCCTTAAAACTTGAATCTAGTAAGAAAGGACTTAAATTTAATTTGATTTTCTAAGTGAGATGTTGCAGGATTCAGATATAAGTTTTTACCATTTTCTGTAAACATAACCTTTTTTTTAGAAGAGGAAAATGAAATATTGTGAATATTCCCTTTCATCTACCTTAAGAGTTTCAACAACCTATCTTAAGAGATTTTTAGTATGTTTTGCATTATCACAGGAAAAAGATTTTGTAACATTTTTTCGCTTACCTCTGGTATCGTATCAACCAAATTTTTTGTCAAGCAAAAAATATAAAATAATAAGCATATTCCCTGTATGGTTCTCTATCCACATACCTACATGTAGTTTCATCAACCCAGATAAACTACTTTTTGAGTTATTGCAAGGTCCAGATTTTTTTGGACAGTTTTCACTTATATCTGTAATCATAGCTTTTATCCATAACTTTTTGAGTTAACACAGAGTCCAGACTTTGGCAGACAATCAGACGGACTGGGGGAAAACCTATAGTCCCCTCCAGTTAACTGGTTGAGGACTAATAAACTCAAACCATATATACAGTACCCAAAAACATAGACTTCTAATTTTCCTACTACCTTAATTATTATTCTCCACATTTGTTAAACACACATTTTTACCTCTCTCCTAGCCTATAAACAACACAAGCAAATGTCATTAGCAGACGTAAAAACAACATGGAAAAAGGTACTTAAAACGCATCATTAAAGACTGAATATAAATCATTACATGGAAAAAACCTGCTGTCATAAATGAAATTTTGACTCCCAAGCAAAATAATTGGGTAATTAGATTCATATACAGCGTAAACACTGATTAAAATGTCTTTACAGGCAGGTCAGACAATCAAAACCATGTACAGACTCCAACAGGTATGGTCTGAAATTAAAATTCCGAAAACCTTGCAGTATCAATAAATGAAGAAAAGGTTAACAGGTTTACATACCAGCATTTCTTCCTGATAAAATATCAATGAATCACTTACCGTGTCTGTAGAATGGTGAGTATTTCTCCCTGCTTGAAACTCAGGTCTCCTTCCTGGTCCCCCTTGTAATCGTACAGAGCCTCAAACTGGCGACCCTGCAATAGTACAGCAATTTACCCTCAACCTGTTTGATACGTATTTAACCCTTTACCACTAAGAAGATACGTATTTAACACAGGTTGATACGTATTTAACCCTTAACCACTAAGAAGTTACGTATTTAACATCACTTTTATGGATCAGGCAAATTATATCTGTTTAACATGACAAGTCTAAGCAAACTAAGGCTTTATGGCACATGACCAATCCCTCTTGAACTGTTTTGTCAGGTATATTCAGGGAAAAATAACTCAAGAATGTGTGGAATAATGGGCAAGATTACAAGAGAACCACATAACAGGTGCCACGCTCGGCTACGGGTGCAATTTTAAATAAATGGAAGCTTGTCAGATTTTTTTTTTTTTTTATAAGGTAACAGTGACCTTGACCTTTGACCTAATGACCCAAAAATGGTGTGTAAAACTTATCAAGGTGCAGCTACATATTAAGTTTCAACGTTGTAGGTGGAGGCAATTTGATTTTAGAGCCAATGTTCAAAACCTTAACAAGGGACAAAATTGTCACAAAACCAGGTTTTCATTGTGAAAAAAAAATCTGATAAAGGGAGAAAACTCAAACTGAACTTTTGAAATGAACAAACAAATTAACCCCCTTTGTAAGTTTGTTTTTTAAAAAAATCTATTTTTAGTCGTGGCGACCTTGACATTGGAGATATTGACGTGATTCTTTCGTGCGACACACCGTCCCATGATGGTGAACAAATGTGCCAAATGATTTTAAAATCTCACAATGAATGACATAGTTATGGCCAGGAAAAGCTCATTTATGGCCATTTTTGACCTTTGAACTCAAAGTGTGACCTTGACCTTGGAGATATCGACGTTATTATTTCGCGCGACACACAGACCAATGATGGTGAACAAATGTGCCAAATGATTTTAAAATCTGACAATGAACGACATAGTTATGGCCCGGACAAGCTTGTTCCGCCAGCCCGCCAGCCAGCCAGCCAGCCTGCCAGCCAGCCAGCCAGCCCGCCCGCATTCGCCAATCTAATAACCAGTTTTTTCCTTCGGAAAACCTGGTTAACAAAATGTTAAGGTTTTAGCACAACGCGGACGGCCGATGTTGGACGGCGGACGACACAACGAGCTGGCTATGACAATACCTCGGGATTTCTCCGAAAACGCTGAGCTAATGAAATTGCATGCGGACCATCCCGCCCATCAACATATGGACACAACTTTTTTATACAATTTTGTAACTAAAACCAACAGACGGAGAATTAATCTTAAATTATTTTTTTTTTCTTATTTAAAATTATGTGAAACAACATTCATATACTTGTCTGAAAGTGCTTAAATAATAAAAACAAATTCTGTATTTTTGTAAAATATGAAGACACATCAAGAAGAAATATAAGATTTTTTATTAAACATGGGAGTTGTATCAACCCTGAGAGTAAAATTAAACATCCAGTTATTATAAACCATGTGAGAAGTATCAACTTTGACGTTTGTATCAACCATGAATTATCATACTGTGGTTGTGATCTCCATAGTTGTCTGTCCTTCTTCCCCTTCTTCCTCATCTGTCTCCTCCTCATCATCATCTTCCTCTTCTTCTTCATCATCATCTTCCTCCTCCTCCTCCTCCTCCTCCTCATCATCATCATCATCATCTTCCTCTTCTACAGCCTTTTTAGCTTTTGCAGTTTTGCTGTTAAACATTTATTCATCTTAAAACTAGTAGATAATCGTTCATGAATAGAGATCGTAATATTAAAACAGTTAAGAATTCACTGCTGTCCAAAAAAAAAAGAGTTACGAGAAAGAAATTAAAATAGGTATCATAAATATATCAAATAGCCATACTTCAAATGCAACATTTAATTAATGAATATTAATTTACTTATTTTGCTTTTAGACAGACTGGCTTCAAAATTTAGAGACTCTTTGATAAACATTTGCTTAATAAACTAAACATGTCTAACAAACCCATAGATGAGACAAATAACCATTAAAACCTTGATCATAAATTATCACAATTGTGTAGATTTGTATAAATGGTCATAAAGGTCTCTTTTTAGTCTTATGCCATATCTTAAAAATCCCTAAGGAAAATTTAACTCAAGTAATATTTAAGGACTTAAATCATATATTCCTCATGAAAATCAATGGTTTAAATTTGAACTATGACAAAGTAAAAAAAATTATTTGATGAAACACTCATAAGACAAAATACACTAAGATTGATGAGCCAGAGGCCGTTATAATTTTACATTTTGAAAATTACTTGAATGTTGATTAATTATGCTACATTATAACTTACAAAGATATGGAAAGCTTATCTATAAGACTCCAGTAAAAATAACCTTTCTACAATTTTCATTGGTTTGGTTTCCTCCTCATCTTCTTCTTCTTCCTCTGTTTCTTCTTCTTCTACTTCCTCTTCCACCTCTTCCTCCTCCACTTCTTCCTCCTCCTCGCTTTCTTCCTCAACCGCTTTCTTATCAACAGCTTTCTTATCAACAGCTTTCTTTGCGCTCTCTATTGTTTGAACTGAAAATAATTACAACATTTTGCTCTTTACCATCGAAGCACTTATTTCTCTGATTGGATAAACTGCCAGAGTATCCTGCTTCCCTATCCCTATTAACACACTCAAAAAACAATTAATATTAAAAAACCATACCACTTTTCATTAAGTGGCAAAGTGATGTCATTGTTTTGTGTAAAAATTAAAAAACATTGCCTTTAAATTATAAATTGATAAATGATGTCGTTGTTTACAGCAAATATCAACAATATGCCTGCAGAGATGAAAATTAAACAAGAGATTGCAAAGCAATATTGTCCCCTACCGGTGAAACTCCACCCTTGTCAGTAAAATAAATATTATTTTTTTTTATATTTGTTGCAATAGCAACCAGAATTCTTGATGTAGGAATGAAATGAAATGACGTGCATACTCTCCATATCGCCATCAATCCATGTTTTTAAGTTTCATGAAAAAATATGAAGAACTTTTAAAGTTATCGCAGGATCCAGAAAAGTGTGATGGACTGACAAACTATAAGTCCCCTCCGGTTTCACCAGTAGGGGACAATAAGCTTAATTAGCTTACAACTAACTTATATGAAATTGAACAAGAGTGATCTACTGAAAATATAAACTACCGAAATACCACTACCTCACCAACTTTGTAATGTACTGTGCAATTATTTTTTATTGAATATTTTTTTATTCTTTGACAAATATTATCTAAATTTCAATTAAGATAATTAAACTCAGTAAAAGAATCTTAACCAACTTCATAACATGTTTACCTTAAACGCTCTTACTTTGCTTTATCTTAATAAATACATTGATAATGGTGATGTGTGATTGCTTTAATTTAACATGGCTCATTCCATGTTTTTTGTCTGTGTATGATTGTATGCTTTTAATACATATTCTGTTAAGGTTTGATTAGAGATATACAGAATAAAACAAATAATGTGTTTTTTGCAAACATAAAACATTCACTTTAACCTTAGGCTACTAAGGGATTAATCCATTTTATTCTCGCACAAGAACATCAAAATGCAGCTGTAAATATTGCAAGTAATCTCTAAACCATTCTAACAGACACAAATTGAAACTTCAGATGCATCAGCAATGGAGAAACCTTATTATAGCATGAGGCATCCAACTTGGTATACAATGTGGTATACCATGTTGTATACAATGTGGTATACAATGTGGTACACACTGCTGTATACAATATGGTATACAATACTGTATACAGTGTGATATTTAATGTGTTGTACAATGTGGTATACAATGTGGAATACAATGTGGCATACAATGTGGTATATACATGTAATATGGCATACAATTCTGTATACATTGTGATATTCTATGTGGTTTACAATGTGTAATACAATGTGCATTTAAAAGTGAAATACAATGTGGTATACAATTTGGTATACCCTTTTTAGGTGTTTCCAGAGTATCCCCTGCCCCATCTTCATCCTCCTCGTCATCATCCTCTTCTTCATCATCATCTTCTTCTTCTTCATCCTCCTCCTCCTCGTCACCCTCTGTTTTTGCAGTCTCATTCAGGGTGTCTGTTTTTACTTCCCCTGTTCCTTCCTCTTCATCATCATCATCATCATCTTCCTCCTCTTCTTCCTCATCCTTGTCACCTCCCAGTTCCTTTTTCAACTCTCTACAATAGGAATAAACAAGGTGTTATATCATTTAAATGACATATTTAAACTATAAGGGAAAGTAAATGTATCTGATGGCAACCCATTATTTAAGATATATGGACAGGTAAAGGCTCTACAATAAACCAACTGTTTCACAATTGCCCCAAGACTCCAAGTGTAGCAATCGAGAAGAAGACAACCCACTATATAAACATATGGCTTGATAAAATGAAACTAATAGTATATGCGGGGCATGAAATTTTATTGATTTTGTTGGTAGACCAATCCATGCATTTTATATTCAGACAAAAAATTATGTCCGATCTTCAATGTTTTAAAGACTGAATTACCGTAGACATAAAAGAACACAAATAAACAAACTTATCCATGAAAACATACTGTGTTTGTTTCTTGATTGGTATGCAATACAAAAGGCCAGTTACTATCACCTCATAACATTGGACTAGTTCATTGGCATGTGCTACACAGGGTCTATCTCCTCTTGGCTAGCCATTGAGATTTATAGTGGGCTAGTATTACAAACAAATAGGAATAAATTAACGACTCAAAACCCAATATTTTTGCAAAATAAGAAATCCATGAATTCAGTTGATCTGAAACATTCATTTTAAGAAAAACTACAAAATTTCATGCAGACTAAAATACAGAACAATGGCTATTTTATTTATTCACCCATTAACAAAAATGGGTAAAAAAATACAGTAACATAAAAAACATACAAATATTGACAGAAAACATTTCTTTACCAAAAATATTTCAATAAGAGGTTAGCTATCTATACATGTAGTAACAATGGTAACCATTGATATATTCAAGTAAGGATGGAATAAACCCAAAATCCAAATGTTTATAATAATTCACTGACAGCAAAGTATCCTTTACGAGGATAGTTTCAAATTTCTCTCTTTAAAAAAAGTTATCCACAGCCTTCAGTTTAATAATTTTCTAATTACTTTGACATTACAATACATTGATGGTTTTACAAGTTGTATTGTTACATTATACAGGTCCTTTTAAACTCCATTTGAAAATTGAAACAATATATATCAGCCACACTAAGGGAAAAATTTGGCTTAATGCATGACTTTAACCCTTTCAGTGCGGGAACCGAATTTTAAAGGCCTTTGCAAACAGTTTGGATCCAGATGAGACGCCACAGAATGTGGCGTCTCATCTGGATCCAAACTGTTTGCTATTTTGATAGTATGCTTTGAAAAAAAAATGAAAAAAAAATGCTTATTTTACAAATTCAGCAGACGACATTTTAGCAGACGACAAATTTCCCAGCATGCAAAGGGTTAAGATGTCGTCCCAGAGATTTGCCTATGCAGTCCCTTTAATCACTTCTTTTATAAAAATATTCGTTGAAAGAAAGTCTAGTCTAGACGGAAAGTGTTATCACTGACTAGCCTGTGCAGACATTCCTGGCTAAAGAGTTATCACTGACTAGCCTGTGCAGACATTCCTGGCTAAAGAGTTATCACTGACTAGCCTGTGCAGACATTCCTGGCTAAAGAGTTATCACTGACTAGCCTGTGCAGACATTCCTGGCTAAAGTGTTATCACTGACTAGCCTGTGCAGACATTCCTGGCTAAAGTGTTATCACTGACTAGCCTGTGCAGACATTCCTGGCTTAAGTGTTATCACTGACTAGCCTGTGCAGACACTCCTGGCTAAAGAGTTATCACTGACTAGCCTGTGCAGACATTCCTGGCTAAAGAGTTATCACTGACTAGCCTGTGCAGACATTCCTGGCTAAAGTGTTATCACTGACTAGCCTGTGCAGACATTCCTGGCTAAAGTGTTATCACTGACTAGCCTGTGCAGACATTCCTGGCTAAAGTGTTATCACTGACTAGCCTGTGCAGACATTCCTGGCTAAAGAGTTATCACTGACTAGCCTGTGCAGACATTCCTGGCTAAAGAGTTATCACTGACTAGCCTGTGCAGACATTCCTGGCTAAAGAGTTATCACTGACTAGCCTGTGCAGACATTCCTGGCTAAAGAGTTATCTCTGACTAGCCTGTGCAGACATTCCTGGCTAAAGTGTTATCACTGACTAGCCTGTGCAGACATTCCTGGCTAAAGTGTTATCACTGACTAGCCTGTGCAGACATTCCTGGCTAATCTAGGATGATACTTTATGCACATGCATTAAGTGCAGTTTTTCTAAAGACTAGTTCTCATTCATTCATGTTGTATGAGCTATAGTTATTTGCACCTACTTTTCCTGTTCTTTCCTTACTGCCTCCTCTGGGTAAAGTTTACTCATGGCATCTTCCAGCTGAGTCTAAAGACACACACATTTAAACAAATACATAAATACAAATTTAAATAACATGTATTTAGATGTAGAGAAAGTAACATAAACAAGAAACCCCGTGGATGCTGACATTATATAAATATTGTATTATATGAGAGTGATATTAAATTTGTTTAAACCTTGGCCTTTATGCAGCCAGGGGTTACAATATTTCTTTGCAAGTGATTACCCTCAAAAAATGAAATATTAGTTGTATTATACAAAATAAGGGTCAACAAGGAAACCAGATGGCAAGTTATATACACTTTGCTTATTTAATAATACACTCAAGCTTTTTATCACATGCAAAACATTTTTACAATCTATATACTGTTCAACCAACAATACAAGTTATTCGATGATACCAGTACATGTATGCATAATTATGGGATTTACAAATGATATTAATGTGTGTTATTCTCTTTATCAACATTATCACAATGCTCTGACTGCTACTAAAATTATGGGATATAGACCAAGTATATTTTCCACTTTATATCTACACAAAGTATCCAGTTTTTACTGCATTACTTACCAAATATACATGATATTATAGATCTCATACGACTCCCATTATGCCAAAATGGGTCTTATCCCATATGAGGCTAACTTAGCTCCAGACAAGCCTGTGAATTTGCTTTGTCGGTCCTGGAGCTACAATGTCCGCTGATGGGACCAACAAAACCTTACATGACTATATAGCTGACAGGTTAGCTCCTGAACATAAAAGTGGAAGAATAGTGCTGGTCTGGAGCTACCCTGGCCATATATTGACTTTGCTCTGTGAAAAGAGGATTTAATGCATATGCGTAAAGTGTCATGGTTTTATATCATACATTTAAGTTGTGTTCTGAGAAAACTGGGCATAATGCATGTGCGTAAAGTGTCGTCCCAGATAAGCATGTGCAATCCGCACAGGCTTATCAGGGACAACACTTATCGCTTTTATATTTTCTGTTCAAAGAAAGTCTCTTCTTAGAAAAAATCTAGTTTAGGCAGAAAGTGTTGCCCCTGATTAGCCTGTGCAGACTGCATAGGCTAATCTGGGATGACACTTTACACACATGCATTAAGCCCCGTTTTCTCAGAACACAACTCATATGGTATAAAACCAATTTTGAATGTTAAGGGTCACATGGTATGATAGGTTTTATACAATCAACATAGTTTAATAGCATACCTGGAATGCTGTGACTCTATCAACCTCTTTCTTCTTCTTGGTTTCAAAATTCTTCCTTTGTTTCTGGTCTTCATTTTCCTAAATGACAGTTAAATATACACAAATTATATTTCATGACCAAACAATCCAATCCTTACATTTAACAAATCTAGCCACATTATAATATAAACTTATTCATTTAACTCTGTCATAGGGTCAGGTGAAAAAGTGCTAAAGCTATTTTGGTTGATTTTACAGCCATTATTTAAAAATATTCGTGTATTGAGACAAAGGGCAAAAAGTGTCTATTGATTGTTTGATTAACAGAAATCCGGAAATATAAAAGATAAGTGAAGAAATAAAGAATAATAATTTTTATTGATGTTTTAATATCCAGTTTTACGTATTTGTTAATGTTTAGAATTTTCTTTTCCATGTAACTGTATTCAATATTTAAATGTTCGCAGTTTAAAGTAAATGACACTAAAATTTCCAATTTCATAAGTATTGGTTATATGTCCAAAATGGTTAACAAAGTCTTGAGTACCATGCCTAACAGAACAAGAGATGTGTTTGTTAGAAACACAATGCCCCCTATTGCGCCGCTTTGAAGCCATAAATTTGACCTTTGACCTTGAAGAATGACCTTGACTTTTCACCACTCAAATGTGCAGCTCCATGAGATACACATGCATGCCAAATATCAAGTTGCTAACTTCAGTATTCAAAAAGTTATGACCAAACTTTAACGAAGGTTTAAGTTTTAGGAAAGAAAAATACAATTATATTTGACCTTTGACCTTGAAGGATGACCTTGACCTTGACTTTTCACCACTCAAAATGTGCAGCTCTGTGAGATACACATGCATGTCAAATATGAAGTTGCTATATTCAATATTGCAAAAGTTAGCAAACTTTAACCAAGGTTTTAAGTTTTGGGAAACACATATACAGTGAATGAATGAATGAATGACAGTCAGACAGACAGGCCAAAAACAATATACCCCCGATCTTTCGATCCGGGGGCATAAAAACATTTGAACACTACCAGGCACAAAATGTGAAGAATTCAAATGCATCAAGCATCCATGTCTGAAAAATTGACCAAATGTCTGACATGATTATAACCTAATAAGACAGTATGTGAGACGGGTTCTTCAGAGGTTTCAATAAGTCTGAAAATCAGCACTATCAATGAAGTATTCTGTGTAGATTATTATTTTTCATCCAAATTTTAAGATTGAATTAGTGTTATGAAAATGTTTATACTTTAATAGGCCTAAGACCTTGGTCCATACCTCTGTCAAAGCTTGAGCTCTCTGTAGCAGCTCTGTCACCTGGGGCTTAAGTTCGTAGCAGCTAAAACATTGAAATAAATTTGAGTTGGTCTCATGATAAACCGGGCTTTATGCATGTGCTTTAAGTGTCGCACAGGCTTATCAGGGACATCACTTTTAGCATTTATGAATTTTTTCAACAATCTGCAAAGGCTTATCTAGAAATACTTAACCTGCATGCAGAAAGCCTGGCTCATTTGTGTTTTTATATTTTGTAGACGGCTTGCTCAACCGTTTTGATGCTTTACCCCGTCAATAATAAAATATACATTTCCTGTCAGTCACCGGGTATAATAACCACAAGGACAAATTTGAAGTTGAATTCTGATATGTAAAGTAGTAATGTAGCATAGGTAAACTTCAAGCTTAAAGTTTATAAATTAAAAAAAGACATGTGACCATGGCAAGATAGCAATTTAAATTGTATCAAGTTTACAAGCAAGGTCTGCATCTCAGCTAACTCAAAACAAACCATAAGCAAAATACCTAAATACACATGTATAAACTCGAGTTATTGAGTGGAAACCATTTTTTTTATATTTAGTTATAATTACCTTGACCCAACTAACCTCTAATGCACCCTAGGTCTTCGTGTAAGTTAGCTACTAACTTAATTACAGAACAAAACCTCCATCAAAACAAAATGTTTTCGAGCAAAAACACATTTTTCTATTTTAAGTCATAGTGACTTCACTGCAAGATAAGTCTGCCACATACATTTCAGCATATTTTACAGACCTAACTGACTCCAAATTCAACTTTATGCAAATTCTTCATGTTAAAGCTAGAGAAGGTACATTTTGGACTGTCTTAAAATCAATATTTGCAATAAATAAACCATATGCATTACGGAAAGACTTTTAAAATTTAAACCTGCATTATTTTTCATCTTTGTTTGATCCAAACAAAACAAAGATATAGTTTTACAATCAGGAACCTCATAAAAAAGTGATTCTATTAGTTGATACTTCACAGTACCACTACCATAGTTTTATGATGTACCACAATGAATAACTCAAGTTACATAATTTAAACTGATAAAATACATACCTTCTGAAGTTAGCCTTGAATTTAAGTTCTTTATCTTTTAACTTTTTGTTGGCTGCATTCTTCAAACTTTCTTGCGCAATCTTTGTCACCTACAGAAAACAATATATACACCGTATACAATGCTGTAAAAGACACTGTCCACAGAACAAAAGAAAATACATTTTAGATTTCTTTGAATTCTAAATTAGCAGTAATGACAAAACGTATAATTTTTGTTCAGGATTTTTAATTTCCTTACAGTTTAATTATTTTTACATAATGCCACAACATAATTTTGCCCCAACACTTGAAATGAACCAGGGAATCTTTAAAAAAAAATATAATCAGAGGTAAGAAAAGTGATGATTAAAAACACTCAATTTTCCATAAAAATTAATAAACATTTCAGCCAAACGCTTCTTATATTGCCAAAAAATCACCTCATCATATAATCTGGCCCTTTGTTTGTACTTAATTTTTTTTAGTGTTGAATCGCATCAAACTACACATGTCTTGTAATAATGTTATAGTTTCTATAATGTTTCTTCGGTCTAAGTAGTAGTGTTTTAGGATAAATAATGTTTTTTTGAGATGGTAAATGTATGCAAACTTCGTGCCTTCTTTTTAATTTGGATGATACAGGCAATCAAATTGCTTACCATAATAACTCTAAATTTTCAAAAACCCCTTTTTTTGGCGACAAAAATTATTTTACCTGACTACATTTTCAGACATACAGGTTTTTGTCCATAATTTTTCACTCTTAATTTTTGGACAAAATATTTTACACCGCAATTTTACCAGATTTCACTCTGAATTTTTGGACAAAATATTTTACGGCGCAATTTTACCAGATTTCTTGCCTTTTTTCACTTATCTGTTGTCATTTCGAGTATTTAGTTTTTATGACCGTATTAAGGTCATGAAACCGGGCAGATGAATGCCTTAGGCCAACTGCAAATTACATTTGTGTACTTGGTTAATAACCATGTATACTGGTGATAAACAATGGTTTATCCCAAGAAAGATAACATAGACATGTACTTAATGTTCCAAAACCTAATGCATACATGTACCTATTGTTATACAAACAAATTGAAGGTGAAATATAACAACTGACGAACAAACAAAGTTTATAGTTTGCAATTTTTAATTGTATTCCTTTGATTACCGGTTCATATTAGAGTACTGGTAAATGGATTGCTCATTTTTGAACCAGGTGGTCAAAGTCGAGCCTTGGAGTAACTTTCTGTCAAAAATAAAAGCATGTGAAATTATTTTCAATAAATTTGAAGTATATATAAAAATGAATTTTACTCTGCATCTTTGTATTTTACAAGCATGTGATAAAAAAATCGTTGGACTACCCCTCAATGTAGGACTTGTGTATATGTTTTGCTACCAATGCCAGAGATACAATATTGTTGCAAAGAGCCCTAAAAGCAGTGCTAGAATAATTGCTTGTTTGATAAAAAAATTGTTATGGACATTTAAGAAAGCTTGTTTAAATATAAATTATTTCAAGCAACAGTATGGAAAGAGACATAAATAGTACTTTATTTAACTTTGAAACAATACTGTGAATGGTAAATTTTCTTAAAAAAACAAGTTCAGTCTTGACAGTTACAATGAGAATAGCAATTACCTGCTTTTTAAGAAGATCTGCATCTTTAATTACTTTTTCCAACGGACTGGGTTCTTTGGGCATGATTATTAATTAATTTTAGAAAACACTTTTTTTAAATAGATCTCTTAAAACAGTGAAACACTGGAATCGCTTTTATTTTTTCCAGAAAATCAACTTCCGGTCGCCATTTGCAAACAATAAGTAATGCACACACCTATAATCATACCGACGAACACAAAATCATATTCAATTAATAATAAATGATAATTTATCTGTAATAATTTAACGCTAAATATATAGAAAATTGTAAATTAATTAGATTATGAATATTTAATATCATTTTCTTATATATATATATATATATGTTTATTTGTATTATGTGCATCTTCATGCGGATTGCCTCTAAAATTATTCTAACTCGTAAACAAACTTAACACGTGCAACTAAAGAGCAACAGGAATCATTGCTCTTTGGAACAAAATATTGCTATGGAAAGAATAAAAGAAATACGAACACGAGTTGAGCTAAAAGAACATGGACTGGAAAATGTATTCTTGTTATTGCCATTTACCACAGACTGACAAATAACGTTAATTGTATTGTTGTTGTTGTTTTGTTTTTAATAATGACCTCACTTGTTGGTCTTTAGAATAGTTGCAATAATCCGGAAGGTCAATAGCTGGAATTTGCAACTGCTAACCCGATTTGCCATAGAAACGTGCAGTTTAATCGGAAATATTAGCCACATCAACTATTTTCTGGCATAAATAAACACAAATAGATTGTAAATATATCTATAATGCGCAAATTAAAACCACTTACATGATATGTTATGCTCGCATAATATTGATATTAATCCAAAGTTTCAAACACGTCAACGGTTCATTTAAATGTCTTTATTTTTGCAACGGACAAAGCCAAGTATTCCGAGTTATTCCGAATTCGAAAATACGCTATAGACCATCTCCGGAATCCTCGGCGAGATAGATCGCGTGTCTAATCTACCAATCGTAATATACAGACTATCTTCGGAACATACGTAAGATAGATCGAATTGTCAATTCAAAACTTCGGCTTTCATTTTGATAACAGTTTTTGTATAAAGTTTTTGTTTTGAGTTTTTCTCCACAATTCACTCGCAAATTGATATCAGTAATAACATGTATTGTGTTTGTAACGATGTATAAGTTGATTGAACTCAATTTTTTTTAGACATACGTGAGACATAATTTTTTTACATTAAAATATGGGTTAACAAGAAGAACTCTGAGCTGTACATATGTACTTATAAAAGCTCAGAGCATTCAAGAAGAACTAGTCTTTAGAAATGTAGATTATATGATTTTTTAACAACACTGGCAATACATTGACAGTGTTTGTTTACCATCATCCTATTGTTAAAACGCATGCTAAATCAACCCATGCAAAAGACGTTGGAACACGGACATTTTTAACCAGGTTTTCCGAAGGAAAAAACTGGTTATTAGATTGGCGAATGCGGGCGGGCTGGCTGGCTGGCTGGCGGGCGGAACAAGCTTGTCCGGGCCATAACTATGTCGTTCATTGTCAGATTTTAAAATCATTTGGCACATTTGTTCACCATCATTGGACAGTGTGTCGCGCAAAATAATTACGTCGATATCTCCAAGGTCAAGGTCACACTTTGAGTTCAAAGGTCAAAAATGGCCATAAATGAGCTTGTCCGAGCCATAACTATGTCGTTCATTGTCAGATTTTAAAATCATTTGGCACATTTGTTCACCATCATTGGACGGTGTGTCGCGCGAAATAATTACGTCGATATCTCCAAGGTCAAGGTCACACTTTGAGTTCAAAGGTCAAAAATGGCCATAAATGTCCCTTGAGATATAACCTTCATATTTGGTATGCATGTGTATATGGACAACGCCTTTCCATACGCACACAAATTTTGACCGTCCGTCCGTCCGTGTGTCCGTCCGAAAACTTTAACGTTGCTCATAACTTTTGCAATATTGAAGATAGCAACTTGATATTTGCCATGCATGTGTATCTTATGAAGCTGCACATTTTTAGTGGTGAAAGGTCAAGGTCATCCTTCATGGTCAAAGGTCAAAAAAAATAATTCATGTGCATATCTCCAATGTCAAGGTCGCCACGACTAAAAATAGATTTATTTTAAAACAAACTTACAAAGGGGGTTAATTTTCTTTGTTCATTTCAAAAGTTCAGTTTGAGTTGTCTCCCTTTATCAGATTTTTTTTCACAATGAAAACCTGGTTTTGTGACAATTTTGTCCCTTGTTTAAAACATTTTCTGAGGTCCGGTATTATTCCCAAAACTGGCAGCCCCTGCGTTAGTTCTTCTTGAGTGCCATGAGCTTTTATTAGTAAATACGTACAGCTCAGCCTCGTTTTTGATAAAACGAAATTCCATGTAAAAAAAAAATGTCTCGCATATGTCTATAAAATCGAGTTAAATCAACCTAATAAATTTTTACAAACACAATACCTGTCATCATCTATATTAATTTATAGCAAGTCATTTGTGATCATGAGATCTATCTTGCCAGTTGCAACTCCCAGTGACCCGGAAGGTCAATAGCTTGGAGTTTTGGTTGAAAATGAAACGAAACTAAGAATATGTAAAAACAAAACTAAGAATATGTAAAAAATATGGACTGGTTTATGTTTATTTTACATCTATAGACTGTTTAACAATAAAATAAAACGCATTGTCTTGTGTCAACAGTAAGAGTACTAGCGTTTTATATTACTGTTTAAAATTACTTGTTATGTACACAAATATTCACAAAGCTTTATTCACATTTTTAACAGTTTTATCATAAGTTTTAACAAGAACCAGTTTAAATTTAGTTGTTATTTTATTTTTATTTTTTTTAATTGTTTAAATCTGTAAATGTCATAATAAAGATTAAACAAATATAAAAGGTCCAGTAAAATCTGGTGAGGTCCAGTAAGTTTTTAAGTTATTTGACCTCATGTCCTGTAAAAAATGTGTCTTAATGCAACCCTTGTTATGGATAGACAAGTTCAATTAATTGTTTAAGTAAGACAGTTAATTGTTTAAGTAAGACAGCACTATATAACTTGGAAATAACATAGTATTAAAGCGACTCAATCACAGATTTTGGCATGTTTTGAAATATGTCATTAAATGCTATAAATTGATAAATTTAACAACCAAAGTCGATGAATTGATATCCCCCGCAAAGGAAAGTTTATTTATGGATGGGTGCAAAGCCCTCGATTTATGGTTCATGTATAATCCTAAAAAAAAATAAGTGTAGGATAATTGTTATTATGCAAATGCAATTCTCCTCATTGATATCTTATCTATACACCCATGCATTTTCATAATAAAATCTGAGATAAAGCCCTGAATAGTTACACAATACAATACAACAAAGGGCAATAACTCTTATTTAAGAAAGTGGAAGGTTATGGTTCTTGTGCATGGCACTTCTCCTCATTGATATCTATACACCCATGAAGTTTCATGTTGACATCTTATATAGTTCCTGAGATAAAACCATGCAAAGTTTTGTGACAGATGGAATGACAGACTGGATGACGCACGGACAAGCCCTATATTACTCCACCTTTGACAAGGGATACAAATCAGAACTAAAAGCTCCAGTGTAAAACAATATATATAATAAAATTAAAGTTAAGAAATAAAACACTCATCCACAATCGGGCTCAAACCACTGACCCTTGGAGTAAAATCTAGGCCATTAGTGCTGGTATAGATAATGTTGTATTTTGTACTTTATATGCAGGTAGTGTCATAAAATATAAAAATAATACCAGAACATTCAAAATTATTATATCGTTTCACATTTGTAACACTTTATAATTTTTAGGTTTTTTAATCATCAAAACATGCATGTAATGGATGTTTTAAAGCATGGAAAATGGTCAGTATTATTGTTTTCTCACAAATATCATAACTACAACGAAAATGTACATATGTGATACTTTTTTCAAGTTTGTCAATTTACCAAAACGTTAACAGTTCCATTTAATGTCTCCATCTGAAAGTGGCAAAGTGTACGTGCATACAGTCTCAGTTATGCCAAAGTGACAAGGTGCGAAAGTAATTTGCATCGAATAAATGCATTTAGTTAAATTACTTCAAATAAGCATCTTTATATTATGTACACAGTTGTATCTTATTGATCACATAAACATACTTTATACTTGTTGCATTTCCCTTAATACAAGTGCTTCTACCATATTGACTGTGTTAATTGTTTGTGTCAAAGGTGCACAGCACAGATTTTCCTGGAACATATGATGGCTATGATGACTCTTGGAATCAAGAAAAATTTGAAAAGGTATTACCCGGTAGACGTTATTTATTACCAATGGTTCCAACTTGCAAATAATTGCTGTTGTTGAGAGAATACTGAAAATTTCTGGTGTTGTATCTTTCGAAAATAAAATACAAAAAATGTTTCCTTGCATTGGACATAGTCTTGAAATAGGTTATTGCTTGCATTTTTTACCTTTTAGAAAGGTCTAGATTTGTTTATACAAAACTTCGAGAAACTGTCTGATGGAGAACTTGAAAAGTTAGTTGTAATTTGCGAACTTCATAGCAGTTGTTACCAGTTATAGGATGACCCATATATGCATAGTAAACATGTATGTTGAATTGGCTTCTAGAACTTCAGAGTGGAAATTAAGCGGCTAACAAATGATGAGTTGGAGTTTGACATGATTGGCATTGATGCAGCCATTGCCAATGCCTTCCGAAGAATACTCCTGTCAGAGGTAACAGACTCAGTTAACAGTATACGATGATCAGCTGATAAAAAGTAATAAAATATATGAACCATTTATCACTTAGATACGTATTTCAAAGCATTTGTAGACCCTTAGAAAGTTAAATTTAATTAAAGGCCTTTCTTATTAGATCCAAGTTTTAAAGGTTTCATTTCCAACCCTCAGATACTGATGAGCAGCAAACAGCATAAAACCTGAACAGGCTGCGAGTTACTTGCAGGCTGTTCTGGTTTTATGCTGGTTGCAAAAGCCATTTTCACTTTGCTTCTTATGGGAGAAAGAGTGAACAAATTGTTTTGAAATATCTCATACAGCCTTTTGATCCGTTACATGTGTTTCTTATTTATGAGTGTTTGAAAGATTGCTGTCAGGTACTTGAAAGATTACTGTGAAGCACTTCCAAAAAAACAGACACAAAGGCTCCTAAGTAAACCTATGGCTTTTGATAAATTCATGCTTATTACATTTTTTTATACGCCCGTCTATGACGGGACGTATTATGGTATACCCCGCGTCCGTCCGTCCGTCTGTTAATGTCGTACGCTACGTCAAATATCCTTTGACAGATTTTCTTCAAATTTTAACACAATCTTAATATTGATAAACCCTGATCCCCTTTCGTTTTTGACGGAATTCTGAATTGTCGTTCCAGAGTTATGGGACTTTGTTCGTCAAAATTTCGTGATTTCATTGAATGTCCTACTGTAGCTATATAAAAATGTTAAAGTTGTTATAACTTTGGTATGCTTGGACCTAGAGTCTTGAAACTTGACATGAAGGTTGGCCAGAACTAGTAAGTAACCACTGGACATTTCAAGGTCATTCATTTGAAGGTCAAGGTCACTGTGACCTTGAATGTAAAAATGTTAAAGTTGTTATAACTTTGGTATGCTTGGACCTAGAGTCTTGAAACTTGACATGAAGGTTGGCCAGAACTAGTAAGTAACCCCTGGACATTTCAAGGTCATTCATTTGAAGGTCAAGGTCACTGTGACCTTGAATGTAAAAATGTTAAAGTTCTTATTTCATGTTATAACTTTGGTATGCTTGTACCTAGAGTCTTCAAACTTGAAATAAAGATTGGCCAGTACTAGAAGATGACCACTGGTCATTTCAATGTCATTCATTTGAAGGTCAAGGTCACTGTGACCTTAAATGTTAAAATGTTAAAATTGTTATAACTTTGGTATGCTTGGACATAGAGTCTTCAAACTTGACATGAAGGTTTGCAAGCACACTTAGATGACCACTGGTCATTTCAAGGTCATTCATTCTAAGGTCAAGGTCACACAAGGTCACTGTGACCTTAAATGTTAAAATGTTAAAATTGTTATAACTTTGGTATGCTTGGACATAGAGTCTTCAAACTTGACATGAAGGTTTGCAAGCACACTTAGATGACCACTGGTCATTTCAAGGTCATTCATTCTAAGGTCAAGGTCACTGTGACCTTAAATGTTATTGTTGTTCATGTATCCTACCGTAGCTCAAATATCCCCCGATGGATTTTTTATACGCCCGTCTATGACGGGACGTATTATGGTATACCCCGCGTCCGTCTGTCCGTCCGTCCGTCCGTCCGTCTGTTAATGTCGTACGCTACGTCAAATATCCTTTGACAGATTTTCTTCAAATTTTAACACAATCTTAATATTGATAAACCCTGATCCCCTTTCGTTTTTGACGGAATTCTGAATTATCGTTCCAGAGTTATGGGACTTTGTTCGTCAAAATTTCGTGATTTCATTGAATGTCCTACTGTAGCTCAAATATCCTTCGATGGATTTTTTTCAAATTTCAACACAATCTTAATATTGATAAACCCTGATCCCCTTTCGTTTTTGACGGAATTCTGAATTGTCGTTCCAGAGTTATGGGACTTTGTTCGTCAAAATTTCGTGATTTCCATGCTCATGTACTTATAAAATAAACCATGTATTCAAATACAAATAAACTGAAGTAAAAAAATGATTCAAAGGGTTATTTATTACCTTACTACTTCATTGGCGAACGACGGGCGTATCATGCGCTCATGGCGCAGCTTTTATTATTAAGCTGCTTTCACTATGTTGTAGAGTGCAGGACTGTAAACTCCACACAATTGATTTGTTTCAAATTCCAGCCTGATCACATGATGTGAGTGTTGATTGCAAGTTTGGTCATGGAATAATGTTTAAAGCCACCATTCCCCTATATCTGATAGTAGTAGGACAATTGTCAATTACTGACTTTCTGGTTTCTATTTATTAAGTGGCTAGAGACTAAGTTCTGCTTGGCTGCCTCAGGTAAAGTGTGTGACGGTTATTTTACCACTTTGATATGATTGAAATAAAGCATTTAAGCCGTGCTCTGTGAAAAGGGGGTTTTAATGCATGTGCGTAAAGTGTCATCCCAGATAAGTCTGTACAGTCTGCACAGGCTAATCATGGACAACACTTTCCGCTTTGATGATATTTTCTGTTTATAGAAAGTATCTTCTTAGCAATAATGTAGTTTAGGCGGAAAGTGTGCGGACTGCACAGGCTTATCTGGGACGACACTTTACTCACATGCATTAACCCCTTTATCACAGAGCATGGCCCAATTGAATGTGTTGAATGCAGATGGCAGAGGTGTTTTTTGGTCTGCAATGATATTAGGTGGTCCAGGTTTCTATCCCCACTAATGGAGAATTTTCAAGATGCTTCCACAGACATCAGGTACTAATTCTATCTAGAAAAGAGGATTTTAGACTGTCTTTGGAAGCTAAAGAGCTTTAACTTGACATTTATCTTGTCCACTTAACTGCAAAGCACTGAAAATTGCAACCGTTTGCCTTCAGGTGCCCACTATGGCAATAGAGAAGGTGCACATCTACAACAATACGTCCATCATCCAGGACGAGGTGCTTGCTCACAGGTTGGGGCTGATACCAATCAAGGCTGACCCTCGACTCTTCCAATACAAACAAAATAGTAAGAGTTGCAAATTTATCATATTTTATAGTATTCTCTGAACTGTGTGTTGAAGGTGGCATTCCAGTACACATCAAATCCATAAGAGTTGGTAATTTGTCACACTTTTTAGCAGGCCTTGTTTTAATATAGCCATGCTCTGGGAAAAGAGTTCTTAACCCTTTGCATGCTGGGAAATTTATCGTCTGCTAAAATGTCGTCTGCTGAATTTCTACAATTAGCATTTCTTCGATTTTTTTTCAAAAAATACTATCAGATTAGCAAACAGTTTGGATCCAGGTGAGACGCCACGTTCTCTGGCGTCTCATCTGGATCCAAACTGTTTGCAAAGGCCTTCAAAATTCGGTTCCCACACTGAAAGAGTTAATGCTTGGCAGTCTACAAATTCTTAAGTGATGAAACTTTCTGTCTTAACTGGATTGTCCATTAGAAGATAAATTTTTGATGGAAAAGCAGAAATTGTCGTCCCTGACTAGCCTGTGTGGGCTTCACACTTTACGCACTTGCATAAAACAGCGTGTTCCCAAGGCAAGGCTAACTGATGCACATATTGGCAATGTTTCAGCTGAAGCTGAGCCGACAGAGGAGGACACCATACAGTTTGAGTTGAAGGTAAAGTGCACACACAACCCCAAACACAGTGGCACTGACCCAGATGACCTGTACAGGGACCATAAAGGTAGGCGCATTCTCTGGGCAAATAAGTTTGGTAATCTAAATCAGTAACAGGTTTTTCAATTAACAATTACATTGCTTGATGAAGTTTAAATAGGTGAGCAATTCATGACTGCCATGGCACTCTTGTGAAATCAAATAAATGCTGTTAGTATGTAAGGTCTTCATAAACATGTATTACTTTTGTATTTCAGTCACAACAAAACACATGAAATGGATTCCAATTGGAAACCAGGCAAATATTGTAAGTTGGATATTGTATTGGAGTATAATAAGTTAATAACACATATCTTTGTTGCTATTCTGACCTACATTTATTGCCAGGGGAATTGGGTTTATTAGTTCCTTTGACTTTATTTCCAGAATTGGGCATATGGAGCTATTTACTAAATTGGATCTAAAAAAATCTCTATGGCTTTATCTCATTAATATGGCATTGTCGACACCTCAGTTTGAATATAACACATACATAACTTAAATTGGTTATTGCTCAAAATGTCAAAAAAAATTTTTGTTCAGTTCAAGGAAGGTGACATACGGCCAGTGCATGATGGGGATAACAGCATCCTGATAGCAAAGTTGAGGCCTGGGCAGGTACAATGTGATTGTTTAAGCAAATAATTATTTCATTTGAAGGTTAGTAGCTTGAAGCATGATTGGGTACCATGACAACAACAGTGCCTGTAATCTCTGGCACCAGCTCACTGAGACTGCAGGCTGTAAGACAACTGTATTAGTTTCTGGTGTATCAGTCTATATTGTGTCAAAATCAATATATAGGCCATTTCGAATCTGGGTCATGAGAGTCAATAACTAGGTCATTTGTTCAAATCTTTAAAAAAAACTGTTAATCATTTTAGAGCCAATATTTATAACCCAATTTTGATGCAACTTGGTCAGAATGTTTATATTGAGCATATCTAGTTTACGTTTGTATCTGGGTCAAAAGCGTTTAAAAAAAATAGTTCATCAGGCTAAATCTGAGAGTAACCTTAGTACTGGAGGCAACAGTTATGACTTCATTTTGATGAAATGTAGTCAGAATGTTTATCTTGAAAATAATCTGGCCAAGTTTGGATCAGGGTAACATGCATCTACAGTAAAAGCTAGAAAACAGTTCAAATCTTACGAACACTTTGTAACCACTCATAAGGCCACAATCTTGATGAAACGTGGTGCCAATGTTTGTCTCGATAATATCTATGCCAAGTTTGATACTGGCCATGTGTTTCTAAAAACTCTGTCATCAGGTCAACAAATTTTAGAGAAACATTTTTACCACTCTACAGGCTACATTTATTACTCAACCTTGATTTAAGTGTGTAAAAATGTTGATCTTTATCGAATCTATACCAAATTCTTATCTTTGTTAAATGAGGTCAAAAACTAGATCACCAGGTCAAGTGATTTTGACAACTGGTGTACCTTGAACTCAGGTGAGCATTTTGGGGACTTCATGGTCCTCTTATTAGATTCATAATTAGGGTAGTAATATAAAAAAATGTAATGATAGTTGTTTGTTATGTCCATAAACTATCCCCTGTGAATGTTTTGTAGCACCACTGCAATGTAATTGTCAGACCTGGAGATCACACTTGAAGATCTGTATTTGTTAAACTATACTTTAATATTTGGTTCAACTGTGCTGGATTAAAGTGAGATGCGTCTTTAGTGGGGGGGGGGGGGGGCCTTATTCCTAAAGATAGGAGCATGATGTTAGCATTTGATTACGGAGTTAATGATAGATAACATGTTGCAACATTGTAATTTAATTAAGTTGTTGATTGCATTAGAGGTATATTGACTGTGCTTATATTGTCAACCCACCTTACAAATTCATCTAAATGTAGTCTGGTGTTATCACAGTGTTCCATGTTGATACAGGAACTGGACCTGAAGCTGTTCTGTGTGAAAGGTATCGGACAGGATCATGCAAAGTTCTCTCCTGTAGGTGAGTACTAGGGAGAAGATAGTAGAAGTTGACAGTATTTTTTAGCCAATCTTCTACCTATTTAATGTGATCACAAGAAATAACTATTTACACTATCATCACCATCAAATCACTATTTACACCATCATTATGATAAAATTAACTCAACACCATTGTCATTATCAAAAAAATATTTACCATTATGTTCAGCATAATCCTGGGCCCAGTATCAAATGCACACAATATTCTAGCTTAAATTTGATGAAAAAAATTCTGGAAAGGATTTCACTATCTCATGTTTGGTGTATTATTTGATAGTCTCTCCATGCACGACCGGCTGTGTTGATTGCATGCAGAATTAAGGAAGGTCCCTGTAGTGTACTACAGTGAAATAGCTTGATGCTTCACCTGCCCCACCTTCCATTCCCCACCCGCTAGCTGCCTGTGTAGACTGCCTCAACCTCCATTCCCCACCCCCTAGATGCCTGTGTAGACTGCCCCATCCACCATCCCCAACCCCTAGCTGCCCGCCCCCCCCCCCCCCCCCCCCCCTCCATTCCCAACCCCCTAGCTGCCTGTGTAGACTAAAATGAAAATGTACATTTTAAAACAAAGAAGTACATTTTCAAGCGAACAGAATATGTGTATTTTACATATTGATATATGTATTTTAATGTCATAAATACTGACCTGTTATCGTATGCTTATACTTTCCAAGGGGAAATAACTCATCCGGAATTTTAACTGGGAATCCGCCACCTCAATACCGTAATACAGGCCAGGTTAAACATAGTGCAATGCAACCTAGCCAAAAATCGGTAACCAACCCTCAATATTCTTTCCGGATCAACCAGGTGTATACGTGTCTTTTACGGCTCTGAATTAAAATATTGTTTTTCACTTGGTTGATTGGGGTTTTGAATAGATAAATTGTGTTATTTATCTTTTTATTTCTCATTCGGATTAATTTGTGTGGATTTAATGGATTTTGTTTCATTTGTAAAAGGTAAGCCATGCTTGTTTTTATCGAACAATGGTTTATTTCTACCATGCTGGGTGTTATCAGGCGCGAACGACCACGTGCAAAACGTGCTCTTCTAATACATTGCTAGAACGTGCAAAGCATGTTCTTCTAATGTGTTACGAGATCGTGCAAAGCGTGTTCTTCTATTGACAGATTGTTTATCATTTGCCATTGTGTGCAATAATGATTTTAACGTTCCGTATGACAATCTAATTGATCGTCATTTTATTTTTCATCTGTTTTGAATTAAACTTTTGTTTAATTAATGATCTACGGCAGTATTATTATAATTTTCATTATGGTCAAATAATGATTTTATGTGCCGTATGATAATCTGGTCTGTGACCAGTTTATGGTTGAATATGCTTTGCTCTTGTTTTTCATATATTCGACTACATGATGGTCGCAGAAACAAGAGTGGATAAATACCCGGTGACTTCGCAGATCATGGATGATAGTTGCAGTATCAGTCACCGGGTATCGGGCACGATCGCGACCGTACTATGCTAAGTCTCTTAGACAGTCGGTCAACATCAGACCATATGGCGACACCCGTCAGCCGGTCTTTGCCCGATGGCATTGGTCAAGGACATCGACCAATGCCGGACCATTTGGCATCCGCCATACGGTCATTATCCGGTGACAACACTGGTCATGATATGACCGGTACGTCACCGGGGACGTTGATCACGGACCATTGATCGACGTCTGACCGGCCGGTCCGGTCACCGGTCATGTCACCGGTCCGGTCCGGTCATTGATCACCGGTCCGGTCCGGTCACCGGTCATGTCACCGGTCCGGTCCGGTCACCGGTCATGTCACCGGTCCGGTCATTGATCACCGGTCCGGTCACCGGTCCGGTCCGGTCACCGGTCATGTCACCGGTCCGGTCACCGGTCATGTCACCGGTCCGGTCACCGGTCATGTCACCGGTCCGGTCCGGTCACCGGTCCGGTCATTGATCACCGGTCCGGTCCGGTCACCGGTCCGGTCCGGTCACCGGTCATGTCACCGGTCCGGTCACCGGTCATGTCACCGGTCCGGTCACCGGTCATGTCACCGGTCCGGTCCGGTCACCGGTCCGGTCATTGATCACCGGTCCGGTCCGGTCACCGGTCATGTCACCGGTCCGGTCACCGGTCATGTCACCGGTCCGGTCCGGTCACCGGTCATGTCACCGGTCCGGTCATGTCACCGGTCCGGTCATGTCAACGGTCCGGTCCGGTCACCGGTCCGGTCATTGATCACCGCTCCGGTCACCGGTCAACAGTCATCAGTTAGGCCTGCCACCGATAACACCAGTCACCGGTCAAGAAGAAGAACTCGGTCTTCTTCATTGAATTATTCTCCTATTCTTCGTTGAATACATCGTCTTCATCAAGGATTAGACATCGGACACGCTCTTCTTCGTCGAGCAGTTCTCATCGTCGCGGCTCTCGTAAGCGATCACGTCGTCACTCACGGAGACGTTATTCTAGAAGATCTCGGTCTCATCGCAGCCGATCCACATCTCGGCCGATCCAGATCTCGACATCGCAGGAAACGAGGACGTCGTCAACCTTCACGTAGACATCAGCGGACTGCATTGAGCACCACTGGATATTTATCGAACAAACCTCTCCTTCATTGAGCAGTTTTCGGTGTTGATACGCTCGTAAGCGATCATGTCAATGCTCACGGAGACAATATTGTAGAAGTCAATATTTCCAGCGTAGCCGAACAATATTTCGGCATCGAAGTTATATGGATGTCGCCACTTCTCACGTAGGCGTTAATGAACCTACTGGTCATATCGACGTTCTCCATTTTATTCCTTTAGGAATATCATGTCTCCATTCCACGTGTGATGGTTCTTCTTATGGCATCCACACATGTTGCAGTCACCGAGCCGTAGTTGTATACGAACACTAGTTCGTTTAACATTCAGGCTTCGGGATAAGCTGTTCTTTTCTCCACTACGACTACAAGGACACTTATGCCTATTAATACTGATAATCTACCGTTGTTTTCCGGTTAACATTATCAGATGACTTAGTGGATGGTCATTCTTCTGCACCAGATATTTCCATTCTGACGCAGTTATATTATACCGGTCCCGATCACCGGACATCGGTCACCATTCATCGGTCATATCACCGATCACTGATCACCGGTCAGAATAAGTGATGTCTCATCGCCATCGGATTGGATTTTTTTTTTTTTTTGGCATGATCTTCTTTTCCGAGCAGTGCTTGACATTGATAACAGACCATATGGATTCCACCATTTTTCGGTCTTTAACTGGTAATGTCACCGGTCATATTATGACTGGTCCGTTCACCGGGCTACAGTTACCGGTCATTGACCGGTCCGGTTCGGTCACCACTTACCAATTACCGGTATTCCACTGTGTTTTCATCGGTCAATTTTTAGTATCACGGGTATCGTCTACATTACATAGTTGTATACCCCTGGCTATGATTGTATTGAATACTATATTTTATGGATTCAACAATCTTCATGACTTTTTGTGTTTTTCAATACTGATGTTCTACTGGCGACGGTTACCAAATCATGCTATATCTGTTATTTGTACTTCTATCTCAACCGGCTACATGCAGACTACTGGTCTTGCAGATAGATCGGCTGAAGTGGGCTCGGAGACTAGCATTGAGGTCGAACATTACTATTTGACCTCTATTAATTTATGTTCGAGAACCGAAAGATGAATTGTTTTAACCGCCTTTACCTGTCGGCTACAGACTTTGCAGTCAGTGTCACGGAACAGTTGGGACACATTAATGACGCTAGCAGGATTAGCAAGACGACATTTGTATCGACTTCTGCTTTTCTATTGCTCCTACGGCAGTGCATATTTTCAAGCTACTGGAATCAACAAGAGTTCTGATACATAGGATTGCCTATCAGATTGACCGCATAGCGGCTACAGTCTTGTAGATGGCTTAGGACCTATTGAACTCAGATCTTAGATCCTAGGATCAAGAGGGACCTCATCTTAAAGTTATTCTTCTATTACACTTCTGGCCATAACAGGCCGTCTTCCTATAACTGGTCGTATTCCTTTCGGAATTCGTCCAGGTTAGAAGTCTTGAAGTAAATGGATTAATCAAGTCAGAATTTAAGACTTCCATGCATTCTACCGGCAAGCGTGGACCCGCTTAAGGTTACCCCTAGGGTTTTCACCTTTTTCTGCCATCACACCTCCGATTCCGGAGGTACCGCTATCAATCATATTTCCGTACTTCGCAAATCGATGACTTCGCGACCTGTATTATCCAGGATTTTAAAGGCGCCTGTTATTGGTTCAAGAAGAGGCTATATTCTGTAGATAGGTCATAAACTTATAAGTGTTAAACACTGTCCTATTCTACCAATTTTCAAGTGTGTTTGGAGTGGGAAAGTTTGGCTTGCCGTGGTTTCTTTGCCCACCCATCCTTGACAAATGGTTTCGTTCACCGGTCGGTATTTACCGGTCCGGTCACCGGTCCTTCTGCTGAGACGTCTTTTCTTACGTCCGTTTCAGCTTTATTTTTAAGATAATTGTATTAATCTCGGGATTATTTAATGACACAGATTTCCATCTTTTTGTCATTATTTACCACTATTCAGTGGTGTCTAGACTAGAAGATTATCTTGGCAAGAATATAGTTTATTCTACCACAACCTTCCTTACATCTTATACAGATGTGAGCAGATAAGGTTATGGACGATCACATAGAACAACGTATCTTGATTTTCTCAATTATGTGGTATCCTAACGAATATCACCTGCACATCTACATCTTGAAAAGCGAAAATTCTTTTTAGCTGTTTTTCATTTACAACACATTTTCACGATTCCTTTGTGATGGTTTCAACTATCACACATCGGTCGTGGTTTACTTACAGACACGGAGGTGATCATATTATCACTCCTTGTAACTGGAAATCAGGAACTTATTCGTTCTTTGCAAGAACAACAAATTTTCTCTATCGTCTTTCTCATACCAGTTCGTCTCAACGCCCTGTTGGACCTTTTGTCCTGCAGTTCTTTCTTTCGAATTATTTTTCCGTTGGGTTCAATAATGTAATTGCGCATGCGCGGCAGTGAAGTTGCAGACGAGTTGCATGGTGTACATAGTATATCAAAGAATGTTGTTTATCATCAAACGCTAGTTATTAGCGTTATGCGATCGTATATCGCAGTGTATACCGGTATGCTGAACAACGTCAACAATGCAGTTCACAGAAATCGATCCAGCAGGGTGTGCGATTGTTATACATTCGTCCATTGACATAAACTGGAATATCTTGCCTTCTTGGTGAGTTTTTGCAATAACTGAGTTTTTGCCATAATTTCATGAAATATACTTAATGAACCATGGGATTATGGTTCTACGACCTTTTAAGTCTCCTGTACAATTATTTTCAGGAAACTTCTTCACAGGTCAAATATCATATCTCACTGAGACATATTTTTACTGATCCAAACATGTGCCACTTCATGTCTGGCCATTAATAACTTTTAGTTATCTCTACAGAAGAACGTTTTTCTGTTAGAGTTTCAATCCTTGTTACTTGTGCAAGGATAATTCCATCAGAACTGTATAAAGGTTCTATGGAAATTCATTTTTTACTGGGTAATTGAGAGCATAGTTATTACCTTAATCACTCTGCTAGATACATAGAGGTTTTTCTCATCTTTTTCTTGATGATAAGAAATTTGTTCTTTTCTTCATCAAAGGATAGAGATTATGCTTTCGTATACCTTGTTTTGTGTAAGTCATCGCAACTCTGTGCTGTCTTACCTATTTTGGAACTGATCCAAACTATGGAACGTCAACACTATGTTTTTCGTTCCTTTACCTTCTTAAGCGGTTTTGACTTGTGTAACATGTTGGGATGCTTAATGAGCTCCCTATGAACCTTTTTCATCAGGCTTATTAACAGTTCCAATATAATTTTAAGACGGTTTTCCTTCTTATTATGGCTTTTACCATACGGAGAAGTGAAATTCATGCTTTTTCTGATGAATACGACCAATTCCAGTTTGATCTATTGTCGTTTTCACTTTGTTGTGTCAGCCAGGATTCCTTGCTTAATATCAAGTCCTCTATATGGCTTCTACCTTCAAGTTTCCAAGTTTTCTTAAACTGGTAGTCATGAAGATGAGGATAAACTTCTTTGGGCAATCAGGGCTTTGAAGTTCTATCTCAGCAGTGTTAGTCAGAAGTCCATTCGAGGTTCTCAAAGACACTCTTCATTTCCCCAAAAAAGGGGGGGGAGATGTGTCTGCGGCTTCTATTTCTCGGGGTTAGACCTCGACTAAGGAAAGTTAATCTTATCCTATCTAAGGATTCATTCCTTTTTAGGATCTGACCGCATGAATTAAGAGCTCTGTCTGTTTTGTGGGCATATATTAATCACACCCCATTTTTTGACGTGCTCTAAGCTGTTTACTGGAGGAATCCGACCACCTTGTCATCTTTTTATCTTCGTTTTCTGAAGTGCCAACAATACAATTTGTATACGTTTGGGCTTGTTGTGGTTTCACTAACGGTAGTGTCTTCTTTACGACATAGACATATTACTCTGTCCGAGAAGTCATAATTAATACCGTTTTAACGAAGATTACTTGATATCATTAGCTGATAACCCTGTTTATGGGTTCTACTGTGTTGGGAAAATATATACGAACCTTCCCACCGCAGCTGCAAAATCAGCATACGATAACAGGTCAGTATTTATGACATTAAAACAAATTTTTTAAATAAAATTCATTTTAATTATTAAATACTTACCTGTTATCGGTAAGTCCCACCTCCCACCCCGCTATTCGATTAATATTTTTGTATATATATTGAAAGAATATTGAGGGTTGGTTACCGATTTTTGGCTAGGTTGCATTGCACTATGTTTAACCTGGCCTGTATTACGGTATTGAGGTGGCGGATTCCCAGTTAAAATTCCGGATGAGTTATTTCCCCTTGGAAAGTATAAGCATACGATAACAGGTAAGTATTTAATAATTAAAATGAATTTTATTTAAAAAATTTGTATTAATAATATTAAGGCAGCATCCTATTCAAATACAATACATAATAATTAAACATTTAATAATACATTTATTTAAGTTCAATCCATATTTATGAGATGTAAAATATATTCTTGATAACATTTTTATAAAAATAATGAAAGGCAGATGATTTGCTGGAGTCAGAAATAAAAAAAAATGCATGAAAAATGTATGAAAATTGACCTTCCGTTCAAACTATTGCCTTGTACAATAAATGACCTTCCCTTCAAACTATTGCCTTGTATGATAATTAACCTTCCCTTCAGACTATTGCCTTGTATGGTAATTGACCTTCCCTTCAAACTATTGCCTTGTACGAAAATTGACCTTCCTTTCAAACTATTGCCTTGTGCGATAATTGACCTTCCCTTCAAACTATTGCCTTGTTCGATATTTGACGTTCCCTTCAAACTATTACCTTGTATGTTCCAGCTACAGCGTCCTACAGGTTACTGCCGGAGATCACATTGTTGAAGCCTATTACAGGACAGCTAGCAGAGAAGCTTCAGAAATGCTTTGCACCAGGGGTCATTGAGATCGATAATATAGATGGTAAGTGTGGAAGTATGGTGGAAACATGGTGGATATGCTTTCACCTAGTAATCTTGGGGTCACAACCCTTGGATTTTCAAGATCTTCTATTGTTTCACCAAGTCCTGGTTCTACCCTGGCTGCAAATAAACTCAAGAAGGTGTCAATGAGCTAAAGGCTTTCTATCAATTTGAGCGTATACATATGTATAGGTTTGAACAGAAGCCAGTGTGGTTTTGATTGTAATTTTGTATTTTGTCTACAATTTTGTAGAAAATAATCAATTAAAAAAAGTTGAGATGCTATATGTTTAAGCCAGGGTAATCAGCTGTTTAGTCTTGAATTGGTGTATTTTCAAGAAAATATTCAAAATAATAGCTACTAAGTCCCTTATATAGACATCCTTATACTAGTAAATGTTTTGCATACATCATGAAATTATTTTTGTAGTCTTATGGATTAAAGCATACTTTTAGCTGAGAAAATAGTGGTCACTATTTGGCAACCACAATAATGGTCATCATTTGAACCTTGTTCTGGGAAAACTGGGCTTAATTCATGTGCGGCAAGTTTCATCCCAGATTAGCGTGTGAAGTCGGCTCGAATTATCTTGGACAATTCTTTCTGCTTTTATGGATTTGTTTTGGATTATAGGAAGTCTCTTCTAAAGATAAATTCAATTTAGGTGGACAGTGTGGTCACTGATTAATCTGTATGGACTGCAAAGGCTAATCTGGGAGGACATTACGCACATGCTTTAAGCCCATATTTCCAAGAACAAGGCTTATCTAACACTTCAAACACATATTTAGGTGAAAAGAAAGCGCGTGTGGCCAATCCCAGGAAGGACACCTGTAGCCGGGAAGTTCTACGCCATGACGACCTGAAGGACCTTGTGAAACTGACGCGAGTCCGTGACCACTTTATATGTAAGTAAGGCAGGCATGCATATTAAGGCATCTAAAAATAAAAATTGAGCCGAGATCTGGCAAAATAGGCTGAATGCATGTTTGTAAAGTGTCATCCCAGATTAGCCAGTGCAGTTTGAACCAGCTAATCAGGGAAGACACTATCCGCAAAAACTTGATTTTCACTCAGCATTTAAAATAATTTTTGTTACATAAAATGACTAAGAGTGAAATTGATAGTTGCAAATCCAAATTTCATTGGCAAACATATTTATTGGGTCACAATTACAACCTTTATCTTCGGAGTTACATTGAAGTAACTCTTACCAACATTTTAGCAGAGTCTATGATAGTTGCCTCCCTTGTCATTTTTGAACGAATTTCAACATTCATTACAGCAGTGTACACATACCTGATTACAGACACAATTTCAAAGAAATTACATACCTTGTCTACTCTGCATACACATATGAAAAAAACTGTACTTTAAAGATTCTTAAATAATTCCAAAGTCCAATCCACATATGTATTATATGTATTATTGACTTAGTACAATTGCCTCTAATGCTAGTGTAGAAGCATGAAAGAATATTCTTATACCAATAGGCTGATATACATGTAATTTTGTGTATGACTGTATATAATTTGATAAGGTCAAAAGTATCAGTCTCTACTTTCATGTCCGATCTATATCTCATATACCCATGGGAGGAATTTCATAAACTCTGCAAACATGTTGAGGTCATTGAAGGAAAGAGTGAAGAAGACATGTAGAGGGTTTGTTTGAGTCCAACTCATAACTTTGTTGTTCATGATTGGATTTAATAATAAATTGGCCAAATGATCATTATATCAAAAATATGTGTTATGTCTTTGTGAAACAACCATGTCGCTCGCTTAAACGTCAAGTTGACATCAGGATTCTTTCTGCATATTTCTTCTATTGCTTTAGTCAAAGTAAAAGATCGGGTCTGATCAATAACTTTATCTTGAATAGACCAGTTGAATGTTATTGTTTACATTCGGGATTTTCTGCGCATGCAGAACTGGTTGGCAAAAACACTGGTTACAGTACCTAACGTAAAACATGTATACAGGGCTCTTGTTTAGTCAATAAATTGGTAATAAGACCGAAATAAACATTAAAATATAGTGCAAATATATCATATTTAGTACCAAATAGATGTATATACACAAATCAAATTTCCTCGTCATAACAATACGAAGTAGTTTTAAGCATAGAGTAAACGTGATCGGAAGACTAAATACTGACAATTTCACAAAACAAAACAATAAATTAGCCGTATTCTTTCTGATAGTAAGATTTAAATAAATTATATTTCAACAATAATAAAAATTTATTCATTTCATTATAATTGTAAGTGGTGTGGATAGTGTCATTTTCCATCAGCGATCGATAGTGTCAGAGGTGCATTTAATATAAAACAAAGCCATAAAAAGCGTAATACATTACAATTTTTAAATATTGTGGTGATTTTCTTTTACATTAAATTACAATATTAATACAATTGAGCATGCAAACTGAAAAACCCTGCATATTATGCAAATTGAACTGTCTTTGCATGTATATTGAAATCTCTTTACTAGTAATGGGGAGTGATAAAAATATAGTATTGTATGATAAATTCATATATTTAATTTATTTAACGCAATTATGTTTTACCCTATTGTAATTGGTTTTATTCATGATGGTGTTTCTAACACTGCAGTAATGCACAAGCTTTACACGTAATAGCTGAGTTTACATTTGCCGGTACCTGTAAATACCTTACTTGCGTAGCAGTAAAATTGCACAATATTTTAAAATAGTTGTTAAACAATGTATTATTATGATAAAAATGCCTAATGTATATATAGTTCTTGTTAATCCATTTCCAACAAATGTCTTCATTTTTTAAATGTTAAAATATTTTATTGAAGCTACTGTTCAGTATTTTAGCTTTTAAAGTTGGCTTAAATGACTGCTCAATATGCCAAGAGATGACATGGAGGTATCCTAATTTGTGTTTAATGACCAGACGTCTGCCACATGTGGTTTATTCAGGTTTAAGTCCCTGCGGGTTTTACTCTATGACACCACGTTTTTAGCCGGATTTTTTTCGAAAAAATCTCGGCTTATAGATTGATGTTGTCGGGCGGGCGGGGGGGCGGGCGGGCGGGCGGGGTGGCGGCGTGCTCGAAAATGTTAAAGTTCTTATTTCATGGTATAACTTTGGTATGCTTGGACCTAGAGTCTTCAAACTTGACATGAAGGTTGGCCAGGATTAACAGATGACCACTGGTCATTTCAAGGTCATTCATTTGAAGGTCAAGGTCACTGTGACCTTCAATATAAAAAATGTTAAAGTTGTTATAACTTTGGTATGCTTGGACCTAGAGTCTTGAAACTTGACATGAAGGTTGGCCATAACTAGTTAGTAACCACTGGTCATTTCAAGGTCATTCATTTGAAGGTCAAGGTCACTGTGACCTTGAATGTAAAAATGTTAAAGTTCTTATTTCATGGTATAACTTTGGTATGCTTGGACCTAGAGTCTTCAAACTTGACATGAAGGTTGGCCAGGATTAACAGATGACCACTGGTCATTTCAAGGTCATTCATTTGAAGGTGAAGGTCACTGTGACCTTCAATATAAAAATGTTAAAGTTGTTATAACTTTGGTATGCTTGGACCTAGAGTCTTGAAACTTGACATGAAGGTTGGCCAGAACTAGTAAGTAACCACTGGACATTTCAAGGTCATTCATTTGAAGGTCAAGGTCACTGTGACCTTGAATGTAAAAATGTTAAAGTTGTTATAACTTTGGTATGCTTGGACCTAGAGTCTTGAAACTTGACATGAAGGTTGGCCAGAACTAGTAAGTAACCACTGGACATTTCAAGGTCATTCATTTGAAGGTCAAGGTCACTGTGACCTTGAATGTAAAAATGTTAAAGTTCTTATTTCATGTTATAACTTTGGTATGCTTGTACCTAGAGTCTTCAAACTTGAAATAAAGATTGGCCAGTACTAGAAGATGACCACTGGTCATTTCAATGTCATTCATTTGAAGGTCAAGGTCACTGTGACCTTAAATGTTAAAATGTTAAAATTGTTATAACTTTGGTATGCTTGGACATAGAGTCTTCAAACTTGACATGAAGGTTTGCAAGCACACTTAGATGACCACTGGTCATTTCAAGGTCATTCATTCTAAGGTCAAGGTCACTGTGACCTTGAATGTAAAAATGTTAAAGTTCTTATAACTTTGGTAGGTAAAAATGTTAAAGTTCTTATTCCATGTTATATGGTACTTTCCTGTCAGTTAAATCAAAAATCCGGCTTCAATGCGGTCATCTCCGACCGCGGAACTCTTGTCTTTGTAATTGTCTGGACAGTATCCGATCATAAAGAGATAATCGGTTTGTGATGAACAGAGGTGCAATTAAACACCGGGATATAAAAGCTGCAACTAAGAGTGTCAAAATTAGTGTGAACAATTAAATACAACAATTACATTAGTCAAGGGAATTTTTTTTAAAGTGTAACAAGGTAAGTTTTTTCAGACATAAAGGTTCAAATCAGTTACTCTATGTTGCGTATAGAAAATAGACCTATTGGTTGTTTGTTTTCATCCTTATATGTTTTAGTTCATTAAATTTAATTTATTCTGAAAGAATTTCAATTTCTGAGATTTTTTTTAAAACTAAAAATGGTCGCGAAGAAGTGCCAAGTAAAGATTTTTGTGGTTACCACATATCGAGCTCTTAGATTGTGTTCCACTCCCGAGTTCGTTGTGAGTAAAAACAAATAATAACAACAATATAACCATTCCAAAGATGCATTCCCTTGCATGCTAATGTTTTATATAGACATAATTAGTAAAATTATATTTGATATGTGCATGATTATCATTAAAACGATGATTTTGTCAACCTTCTCTATATGCGCTTATATGAATTCCACCTCAATATGCCAACCAGTGGGCGGAGTCTAAACTTTGCAGGTGCGCGTGACGTCACTCGTCAACTGGTCTATTATGGGATTTTGAAATAAATAGGCACTTCGAAATAAATAGGCACACAAATCATAATATCTTAATAAATATATGTATTGCCTGCAACCACCATGTTCGTGGCTTCAAGGTTAAAGGTCACAGTGGACACTTAAAAGTAAGGCCAAGTCTTATGTGGTAATAGTGAAAGTAAATGTTCATGTTATTGTCCGATCTATTTCTTTATAGTGCATCAGCAAACATTTCCTTTATTTAAGACAATATCTTGTATTCATCAAGTATTGTGCTTGATTAAAGGTCAAAGTCACATATGTACCAAATTTGAAAAAAGCTTTATCATGTGACGCAAGTTTCAAAAGACTGGCACATACATGCTGTGTTAACTGTTCACATTATTTGTGTCACATAATACTTGTTTCTGCGTTCATTCGGGGCATAAGTAAGTTAAGTATTTATTTCAAGTTCATCTATAGTTACTTTAACAAATTGTTTGCACAATTTCTGGCTTGAAGCCGGTGTTGAAGGACTGGCTTTCCTTTCAGTCCGAAACTAGCCTCTTGAAAACCAATTAATTATTATTTATTAATTAATAAAACTTGTGTTGCAAGCCTTATTTAACTTAAGACCCTTTTAAGAAGTCCAGGGTACCAGTAAGTAATACTACGGAGCTTAGTGGATATCAGCATTTTCATAATTCACACAACAAAGTATAAAGAGGGGGGTTAACGCTCAACATTCGTATGTTATTCATGCAAGTTTTAATTATGTTAAAACGTTGTTTATTAGCATCTTGTATTATTTTACATTAAACAAAATTGCTCTGATATTCAAATTTGAATTAAATAAAATGATAATTACAATGTATACATACATGTTACAATTTGGAGCATCATGGGTCTCTTTCACCACTGTGGCAAGCTCGATCTTGTTCATTCTGGTTTCAGTCACGGTGGAGTCGACTGGTATCCTACCACCAGAGGTACTGGTTTCCCAGGCCATACAGATCCTCATGACCAAGTGTCGTGAAATAACGAGAGAACTTGACGAGACTGAGTGAATGGTTCATTGAGATGACCGACCTGTTGTTCAGTTGTTTGTATATGATATATTCATGTTTCTGATAATTAAAATAGATCTAGTGTAAAATTGTGTATGTTTTGTCTATTTGTAGTAGCTGTTTCTGTTAAAATATTTTGCATCCATCCGATGAAATGTAATGCCTAACGATAAGGTACATTTGAAATGTTGGTAGTCGGATAACAATACCGGTAATCATGACAAACTCTATTTACAGTATTAAGTACTTTGTTTAATGTGAATTTTTCGTTTGATATTAATAGGTTAAACCCAATGCATCAGCAATCCATCAACAAGTTGCAATCAAAGAATCACAAGTTATAACAATCAAAATCTCATGTGTGATACTTTCAGTTACAATGTTACTAATAAAGAGTTGTATTTTTTTGTTCTTGAGGCTGAACTTTTTCTGCACTATCGTTTGTTGAAGTGTCTGTTTGATTTTAAGAGCTTAAAATCATCTTATTCTGCTTAAGATTGATTTATCATTTTGTGTTTTGCAGACATTTCTTATGTTGCTTAATATTTCTCACACTAAAATAAGGACATTATGGAAACTTTTTATCATTTTTCCACCATATGCATTTTCTTAATATTGATAGTTCAGTATGATTCAACAGATCATCGCTGATGAAACTGGGTTTGTCAATGACTATTAACCTTAATTAAACAGAAAAAAAGGTTTATGAGGTGCTGTTTAATGCATATTTTATGTCTATACTATGTTAATGTCTGCAATGTATATAGCACATAAATCAATTTTGGAGAGTTTGACATTCAAAATCACTTACCCTTGCTTTCCTGAATGACAAATGTGTAAATAATGGGAGGGGATACTTATGACAGCACTGGCATCAGTGTTGCAAAACCACATACCTAGACGCTTCTGGCATCCAAATGTTTATTTTTACTAATGCAATAATGGATCTGCAACTTACATCCGTCCTAGTCCACTGGTAAACAGTTATGAAATTTGATCTTCAAAATCTGGCCTATTACATAACATGGCCTAATATCATAACAACACTATTTAATATTCCGACCAAGTTTTATGATGCGTTTGTCAAATGTGCCTTCTAGTTTGACAAGTTTAACTATATCAACATAAGGAAAGCTGCCCGCGACATGGCGGCATTGGCCGGAACCATTTCGCACGCGGCGATGAAACCATTGGAAAAAAAATGTTCTGTCCAAATGCTCATGAAGAATGCGCAAACAAATACGACTTCTAAAGCGCTAACAAGCGTTTTCTTAAATTGTATCTAGTGACCAAGTTTGTGATCACACGTTATCCAGTTGCGAACTCCGCAAAGATATTGAAAAATGTCTAAACAAGTTTCATGAAGATTGGGAAATAAATAAGCCCACTATAGTGTTCACAAGCTTTTTATGCTTCCCGAAAATTTTCGGGAAGCATTTAGTTGCCAGTTTGTCCTTACTTCCTTCCTTCCGTCACACTTTTCCGTCACACTTTTGTGACAGTTTCTCATAGCGCCTTCAATATTTTACCGATCTCTTACATTTGGCATGTAGGTACCTTGCATAGACCTCTACCTTTTGATGAGGTTTGAGGTCACTGGGGTCAAGATCACCTAGGCTAATAATAGATTTTCTCATGGTCACACTTTGGTTACAGTTTCTCATAGCGAACATAAGGGGAGCACCCATCGTTTTCAACGATACTGGTTTCTTTAAATTTTCAAAATGACCTAGTTTTCGATCCCACATATCCCATTTTTGCACTCGGCCAAAATAAAATGGTGATAACTGTTCTTGCAAAGTTTCATGAAGATAGGATAATTAATGTGGCCTCTATAGTGTTTTCAAGCCTTTTTTAGTCTGTCATTGTGACTTAGTATATGACACTTCATGACCCAGTTTTGAAATAGCATTTTACAAAAATATTCTGATGATTTTTCATGAAGATTGAAAAATAAATGAAGCCTATAGAGGGTTCATCAGCTTTTGTTTTTAATTTGACCAAGTGGCCTAGTTGTTTACATCTCGTGACCCATTTTCGAACTCCGGCAAGATATCATGTGGTCAGATGTTCTGAAAAGGCTTCATGAAGATTGGACAATACATGTGGTCACTGGTCAGTTAAGCGTTCACAAGCTTTTTCTGTTTTACCAAGTGACTTTGTGTTGACCTAACGTAACCCAGTTTTGAACTCGGACGAAATATCATTAGTAAAAAAGGTCAGACCAAGTTTTACGAATTTTTGGCGATAAATATGGTCTATAGTCTATAGAGTGTTCACAAACTTTCGATTTAATATGACCTAGTGATCTAGGTTTTGAACCCACTTCACAACTTTCGAACTCGATCGATATTTCATAAGGAAACTATTCTGACCAAGGTCCATGTAGATTGGACTATAATAATGGCAACTCGCGTGTTCACAAGCTTTATCTTTTTTGAACGTGTAACCTAGTTTTTTAACCATTTGTGACCCAGTTTGAACACTTTTTGATCAAGATAAATAAAGATTGGAAATAAATGTGACCTTAGAAATGTTAACGGGCTTTTCTTTGTTGTTCTTTTTCCAGGTGACCTAGTTTTTGCACACCGCGTGATCCAGCTTCGCATTCGGCTGAGATATAATTCGGAAAAATGTTATGATCAAGTGTTATGAAGATTCGGCATCCAGAGGGTTAACATTGAAAACAGTGACGACAAACGACAGAAAAGGGCGGTCACAAAAGCTTACCATGAGCGTGTTGTGCTTGTGTGAGCTAAACACAAGTCTCCGAGGTCCTCCAAGGTCTGTGCCACGGTGCACTGGATTCTGATTTTACCTGTTTTGGTTGTCTCCCGCATGACCCAATCCACTACAAGAAAGAAGATTATCGGTGACAACAGGCATCCTTGGCGGAGTCCTGTTGTCCCCTCAAAGTCCTCTTTCAGTTTGCCGTTGTGGATCACCTGGAATGTGGCGTCCTCGTACAGTTGCTGGATCAGATTGACAAATGTTGGCGGGATTCCATAGTGATGTAGTCGTCTCCAAATGGTCTCCCTGTTAACACTTGTTTTTTAAAGTGTAACAAGGTAAGTTTTTTCAGACATAAAGGTTCAAATCAGTTACTCTATGTTGCGTATAGAAAATAGACCTATTGGTTGTTTGTTTTCATCCTTATATGTTTTAGTTCATTAAATTTAATTTATTCTGAAAGAATTTCAATTTCTGAGATTATTTTTTAAACTAAAAATGGTCGCGAAGAAGTGCCAAGTAAAGATTTTTGTGGTTACCACATATCGAGCTCTTAGATTGTGTTCCACTCCCGAGTTCGTTGTGAGTAAAAACAAATAATAACAACAATATAACCATTCCAAATATGCATTCCCTTGCATGCTAATGTTTTATATAGACATAATTAGTAAAATTATATTTGATATGTGCATGATTATCATTAAAACGATGATTTTGTCAACCTTCTCTATATGCGCTTATATGAATTCCACCTCAATTTGCCAACCAGTGGGCGGAGTCTAAACTTTGCAGGTGCGCGTGACGTCACTCGTCAACTGGTCTATTATGGGATTTTGAAATCAATAGGCACTTCGAAATAAATAGGCACACAAATCATAATATCTTAATAAATATATGTATTGTCTGCAACCACCATGTTCGTGGCTTCAAGGTTAAAGGTCACAGTGGACACTTAAAAGTAAGGCCAAGTCTTATGTGGTAATAGTGAAAGTAAATGTTCATGTTATTGTCCGATCTATTTCTTTATAGTGCATCAGCAAACATTTCCTTTATTTAAGACAATATCTTGTATTCATCAAGTATTGTGATTGATTAAAGGTCAATGTCACATATGTACCAAATTTGAAAAAAGCTTTATCATGTGACGCAAAAGTTTCAAAAGACTGGCACATACATGCTGCGTTAACTGTTCACATTATTTGTGTCACATAATACTTGTTTCTGCGTCCATTCGGGGCATAAGTAAGTTAAGTATTTATTTCAAGTTCATCTATAGTTACTTTAACAAATTGTTTGCACAATTTCTGGCTTGAAGCCGGTGTTGAAGGACTGGCTTTCCTTTCAGTCCGAAACTAGGCTCTTGAAAACCAATTAATTATTATTTATTAATTAATAAAACTTGTGTTGCAAGCCTTATTTAACTTAAGACCCTTTTAAGAAGTCCAGGGTACCAGTAAGTAATACTACGGAGCTTAGTGGATATCAGCATTTTCATAATTCACACAACAAAGTATAAAGAGGGGGGTTAACGCTCAACATTCTTATGTTATTCATGCAAGTTTTAATTATGTTAAAACGTTGTTTATTAGCATCTTGTATTATTTTACATTAAACAAAATTGCTCTAATATTCAACTTTGAATTAAATAAAATGATAATTACAATGTATACATACATGTTACAATTTGGAGCATCATGGGTCTCTTTCACCACTGTGGCAAGCTCGATCTTGTTCATTCTGGTTTCAGTCACGGTGGAGTCGACTGGTATCCTACCACCAGAGGTACTGGTTTCCCAGGCCATACAGATCCTCATGACCAAGTGTCGTGAAATAACGAGAGAACTTGACGAGACTGAGTGAATGGTTCATTGAGATGACCGACCTGTTGTTCAGTTGTTTGTATATGATATATTCATGTTTCTGATAATTAAAATAGATCTAGTGTAAAATTGTGTATGTTTTGTCTATTTGTAGTAGCTGTTTGTGTAAAAATATTTTGCATCCATCCGATGAAATGTAATACCTAACGATAAGGTACATTTGAAATGTTGGTAGTCGGATAACAATACCGGTAATTATGACAAACTCTATTTACAGTATTAAGTACTTTGTTTAATGTGAATTTTTCGTTTGATATTAAAAGGTTAAACCCAATGCATCAGCAATCCATCAACAAGTTGCAATCAAAGAATCACAAGTTATAACAATCAAAATCTCATGTGTGATACTTTCAGTTACAATGTTACTAATAAAGAGTTGTATTTTTTTGTTCTTGAGGCTGAACTTTTTCTGCACTATCGTTTGTTGAAGTGTCTGTTTGATTTTAAGAGCTTAAAATCATCTTATTCTGCTTAAGATTGATTTATCATTTTGTGTTTTGCAGACATTTCTTATGTTGCTTAATATTTCTCACACTAAAATAAGGACATTATGGAAACTTTTTATCATTTTTCCACCATATGCATTTTCTTAATATTGATAGTTCAGTATGATTCAACAGATCATCGCTGATGAAACTGGGTTTGTCAATGACTATTAACCTTAATTAAACAGAAAAAAAGGTTTATGAGGTGCTGTTTAATGCATATTTTATGTCTATACTACGTTAATGTCTGCAATGTATATAGCACATAAATCAATTTTGGAGAGTTTGACATTCAAAATCACTTACCCTTGCTTTCCTGAATGACAAATGTGTAAATAATGGGAGGGGATACTTATGACAGCACTGGCATCAGTGTTGCAAAACCACATACCTAGACGCTTCTGGCATCCAAATGTTTATTTTTACTAATGCAATAATGGATCTGCAACTTACATCCGTCCTAGTCCACTGGTAAACAGTTATGAAATTTGATCTTCAAAATCTGGCCTATTACACTCTGCTTTTGCAGAGATGTCTGGCGTTTAATTAATTCATGCCATTATATTGGGAGCTGGGAACCTCTCCAGATGTTACCATTGGTCCTGTATGAAAATAGCAACTGAAGTTTACGAATTCCAAATTGATTACAGGATATGCAGGTGATTAAGTGAGGTGCATTATCCAGCTGCCGAAAAATGGATGCATTATCTGTCATCCGTGTTACAAACCAAATTTCAGAAAATATTGTAAAAGATTATATTCTGGCTTGCCTATGGGGAACTATTTAATAGAACTCGGATTTGTGATCAAGAAATGTAGCATCAACAATCCATTATCAATGAAATACAGAAGTTCAGTAGAAATTATATTGTATACTCGATTACTAATACCGGTAGGTCTGACATTATTAGCTCGGCTGTTTTCGGAGAAAACCCTAGGTATTGTCATAGCCAGCTCGTCGTGTCCGTCGTCGTGTCGTCCGCGTCGTGCTAAAACCTTAACATTTTGTTAAGGTTTTTAACATTGGCTCTAAAATCAAAGTGCTTTTACCTACAACTTTGAAACTTCACATGTAGCTGCACCGTGATGAGTTCTACACGCCACACCCATTTGTGGGTCTCTAAGTCAAAGGTCAAGGTCACTGTGACCTCTAAAAAAATATTCTGACAAGCTTTCGCAGCCGAGCGTGGCACCCGTTATGCGGTGCTCTTGTTTTATTTGTAGTAATGGTCATAATTCTTTAAATATGTTAAATTCGTTTTGAATTTTTCGGCAATCTGTTTTAATTGACAAGCATTTTAATACAAATTTACACTTGATAACTTTTAAAGTTATATACTCATAACTGAAAAAAATCTTCAAATCCGTGTCTGATACTAGACAAACTTTTTTTCCGATCACTAATTCTTTCAATTTTCATCTTCAGACGTTTCACAAACACTATTTGGGGCGCGGGTATCCATCATTGTTACTAAAAAATTTAATAAACGCATGTTAGATTGTAATAAAATTTATAACTTAAAGCAAAACATCTCAAACAGTGATGTATTGATCTGTAAATACATGACAAGTATTTATGGTAGACCCCGCACAATTGGCTTTTATCCACCATTTATCGTTTAGGATGTCAGAACTGCTTTCGTCGAAAAGAAAATACCCAGACGTTTGCACGCGTAATTATGTAAAACATGTACCAACAAGTTCTAATCAACGTTAAGAATTGCCAACGAACCATTTCAGTGTTTGTTCACGTCTGTCAACCCCGACCTCCATTTTGGTAAGAGCACCACGTGACTAGACTGGTTTATAGATTCGCAAGAAACATTAATCACGCGGATGTCACAATTATGTTCACTTGCTGACATTCTTGGCGTGGTATTCACAACTTGGAAATTGATTTCGCTTCTTCGGGACTGGTAATCTCATTAATGAAATGGAAAGGGAAAATTATGTAATCAATATGCAAGTACGTGAACGGTTATTTGCACTTGGCGGATTTACCGGATATGCATGTCTACTTTAGAAAAAAAACTACCGCGTCACGTTTCCGTTGCGGTTTTCTAGCTGCGGAGCGTTACGTAACAGGGACGTAGAGGCCGTCACGTCGCCTGAAAGGGGTACAGTTCAAGTATGTAGTTCAGGATAAAATCAACAAGCTTTTAAATATTATGCTAAAAATCGATACTTAATATCTTATCGGACACGTAACTCAACAGCTAGTGTGACTACTACGTAGCACAAAAGGAAATGCCTTGTCAAAGACCTATAATACACTATTTATAGGTCTTTGGCCTTGTCAACTTCGCTTTATAGAATGCTGCGTATTTACCTGCTAATTATTGGTACACTGGAAACTGTGCTATGGACGTTGCTTTCCTTGCACACAGTGCTATGTAACGAAATAGTTAGATTTCTTCTATATCGTATGTTCACATTAATATGCAATCATTGAACATATCATGCCAAAGAGTCCCAAATGGTTTACAAAGAAAAGTGCAAACATAAGTTATGTTTAACAAATGTAAAATTAGAAATTGCTGCGTGAATTATAGTGACATTCCATGTTCGGTCATAAAGGGATCAAACAGGAGGAAGTCGTAATGTTTGGAATGCACATCGCTGCACCGATTTTCATCACACCATCACACCAAACCACTTCAAAGGCTTAGACTGTTAATTATGTTGAATGAATATGCATGTACTAAGGTGCAATTCTTCCCGAGTGTGTGTACGTCCTGAATATCTGTTGAATTATGTAACATAGTATCGTTAGAGCTGTGTCTCTTTCTATTCACATCTACATTACTACACACAATACGTATGTGCATTCGTGTTATAGAATCGTGGTTTTATATGTTTGCTAACAAAAATCACCGAACGCTGTCCACACTGTTCAAAGACAAATAATCCTACAATAAATTGATCAGTTGTTCGAATGATTTTGGTCTCTAACAAGTGGAACGAAGGAGCGCAGAATAAAACAATATGGCGAATATCCAAAAGCGCTCATCTGAGACCAAAAAAAAATTATTTTGGGCAAGTTGTGTTCACAAGGTTTCACAACAGACGTATAAGGAAAATGGTCCCAAGTTCTCGCCACCTTGTTGTTTGGACGAACCACGATCATTTTCAGACTCAGCACGATATCATAACAACACTATTTAATATTCCGACCAAGTTTTATGATGCGTTTGTCAAATGTGCCTTCTAGTTTGACAAGTTTAACTATATCAACATAAGGAAAGCTGCCCGCGACATGGCGGCATTGGCCGGAACCATATCGCACGCGGCGATGAAACCATTGGAAAAAAATGTTCTGTCCAAATGCTCATGAAGAATGCGCAAACAAATACGACTTCTAAAGCGCTAACAAGCGTTTTCTTAAATTGTATCTAGTGACCAAGTTTGTGACCACACGTTATCCAGTTGCGAACTCCGCAAAGATATTGAAAAATGTCTAAACAAGTTTCATGAAGATTGGGAAATAAATAAGCCCACTATAGTGTTCACAAGCTTTTTATGCTTCCCGAAAATTTTCGGGAAGCATTTAGTTGCCAGTTTGTCCTTACTTCCTTCCTTCCGCCACACTTTTCCGTCACACTTTTGTTACAGTTTCTCATAGCGCCTTCAATATTTTACCGATCTCTTACATTTGGCATGTAGGTACCTTGCATGGACCTCTACCTTTTGATGAGGTTTGAGGTCACTGGGGTCAAGATCACCTAGGCTAATAATAGATTTTCTCATGGTCACACTTTGGTTACAGTTTCTCATAGCGAACATAAGGGGAGCACCCATCGTTTTCAACGATAATGGTTTCTTTAAATTTTCAAAATGACCTAGTTTTCTATCCCACATATCCCATTTTTGCACTCGGCCAAAATAAAATGGTGATAACTGTTCTTGCAAAGTTTCATGAAGATAGGATAATTAATGTGGCCTCTATAGTGTTTTCAAGCCTTTTTTAGTCTGTCATTGTGACTTAGTATATGACACTTCATGACCCAGTTTTGAAATAGCATTTTACAAAAATATTCTGATGATTTTTCATGAAGATTGAAAAATAAATGAAGCATATAGAGGGTTCATCAGCTTTTGTTTTTAATTTGACCAAGTGGCCTAGTTTTTTACATCTCGTGACCCATTTTCGAACTCCGGCAAGATATCATGTGGTCAGATGTTCTGAAAAGGCTTCATGAAGATTGGACAATACATGTGGTCACTGGTCAGTTAAGCGTTCACAAGCTTTTTCTGTTTTACCAAGTGACTTTGTGTTGACCTAACGTAACCCAGTTTTGAACTCGGACGAAATATCATTAGTAAAAAAGGTCAGACCAAGTTTTACGAATATTTGGCGATAAATGTGGTCTATAGTCTATAGAGTGTTCACAAACTTTCGATTTAATATGACCTAGTGATCTAGGTTTTGAACCCACTTCACAACTTTCGAACTCGATCGATATTTCATAAGGAAACTATTCTGACCAAGGTCCATGTAGATTGGACTATAATAAAGGCAACTCGCGTGTTCACAAGCTTTATCTTTTTTGAACGTGTAACCTAGTTTTTTAACCATTTGTGACCCAGTTTGAACACTTTTTGATCAAGATAAATAAAGATTGGAAATAAATGTGACCTTAGAAATGTTAACGGGCTTTTCTTTGTTGTTCTTTTTCCAGGTGACCTAGTTTTTGCACACCGCGTGATCCAGCTTCGCATTCGGCTGAGATATAATTCGGAAAAATGTTATGATCAAGTGTTATGAAGATTCGGCATCCAGAGGGTTAACATTGAAAACAGTGACGACAAACGACAGAAAAGGGCGGTCACAAAAGCTTACCATGAGCGTGTTGTGCTTATGTGAGCTAAACACAAGTCTCCGAGGTCCTCCAAGGTCTGTGCCAGGGTGCACTGGATTCTGATTTTACCTGTTTTTGGTTGTCTCCCGCATGACCCAATCCACTACAAGAAAGAAGATTATCGGTGACAACAGGCATCCTTGGCGGAGTCCTGTTGTCCCCTCAAAGTCCTCTTTCAGTTTGCCGTTGTGGATCACCTGAAAGGTGGCGTCCTCGTACAGTTGCTGGATCAGATTGACAAATGTTTGCGGGATTCCATAGTGATGTAGTCGTCTCCAAATGGTCTCCCTGTTAACACTGGCGAACGCTTGGCGGAAGTCAACGAAGTATAGTAACAGTGTTGACTGCCACTCTAAAGACTGTTCAATGATGACTCTGAGCGTGGCAATCAGGTCCGTGTACGAATTTTCTAAAGCCAGATTGTTCTGGTCGGAATCTTTTGTCTTTATGTCGCTCCAGGATGATACGGGGTAGGACTTTGCTTGGCACTAACTGTAGCATGATGCGTCGCCAATGTTTAAGTCATAGGTCTTCTTTCTTTGGAAGTTTTAGCAGGTGTCCTTTTTGCCAATCCGCTGGGACTCTTCCATCTGCCCAGACTTTCTGCAGTAAGAGCGACAGCATGGTTTCGGTGGAGGAAAAATCTGCCTTTTTTGCTTCTGGTGGAAATCCGTTCGCTTCGGCAGCTTTGTTGTTTTTCAGCGCCTTCAGGACCTTCTGGATATTAGCTTTTGTTGGTGGGTAGGTAATAACTCTCTTGTCTGTCATGGCACTTCTTGACTTCTTTATTCATGCTGGTCAATTCTTCATGGAGCACTTTCTTTTCATTTTCATTCCTTGTGTTGTTTATTTTCTGTTTGATGTCCCTCCTGTTCTGTATCAGATTCCATTTTTTGCCGGAAAGCCATTCTTTTATTGTATGGTCTCGTTTTCCCAGGATTTCTTGTCACATGTCTTTACATATGTCCCTTAGGCAGCTCCAATATTCCCGCAGTGGCATTTTTGCTTCACCATACCTAAGGCCTCAAATCAGTTCGTTAGTGAAACTGAGATGGTATCCTTGAAGCCTGTTTGTTTTAGTCGTTGGGTGTTGAATCTAGCTCTGAAGTCTATTTGCTGTATCTCTGAAGGCCCGTCACTTGATCATGATGACTCGAATCACTAGGTGAAGTTTCGTTGGCTCCTCTTTTGGATATTGTGTCATGCAAACTATGAGTCCACTTTCATGAGATAGTTTTGTAGTCCATCTGATTTCTTGTCTTGCCATCCATCTGGTAAAACCCAGGTTACTTTGAATATGTATTTGTGTTGGAACTTTCCGCCGCTAATGACCAGGTCATTGAAGGCGCACAAGTCTGTGAATAGCTAGCCATGTTCGTTCATATCTCCGAGGGCCTGGGTACCCATTATAAATTCTTTCCCTGTGTTGTTTTTCGTTTGCGTTTATGTCACCCATCATTAGCTTGATGTCCCTCTTGGGTAGTCGTCGACAACTGTTTGCAGTGTTTTGGTCTCTTTATCTGCTTCGTTAGTGGGGCATAGTACAAGATGATGGTCACTTTCCACCGTTTAAGGTTGAAACTTGCTATCATATTCTGGATCAAACTGGCTACCACTCAATGAGTGCGTTAGCCGCTGCAGGGGCCATCATGATGGTAACTCCTTCTGTGTGTTCATGGCTCACTTCTGCTTGTCCCGAATAGAGGATCTTCTCGCCAGTTGCTGGTGTGATCAGACCGAATCCATTCCATCGACTTTCTCATATTCCCAGTACTTGGCTGCTGTCGCGTTTCATCTCGTTCTCTACGTGAGCTTCTTTCTCTGTTTCATACATAGTCCGTACATTCCAAGTTCCTACTTTTGTTACTGCTTTCATCGTCGTCAAAAGATGTGTCGGCAGTCTGGCTTCCTTGAAGCTTTCAACAACCTGCGTCATAGGTCCCTCTGTGGATGCATCTTCTTGAATCAAGCGCTGGTTTTCATTTACTGTTGCTACGATTTCTGTAGCAGAGAGCTTTTTACGGGGTGGGGTTGCTAGCCTCACGCCCAACCTCTCTCCTTTCGCACTGGGGCTTGGGACCGTCTATGTCAGAGTTTGGGTGAAATTAATGTGCCAAAACAGTTGTTAAACATGCCAAAATAGTTGTAACAAAATGATTTGAAGAAACTTAAGGAATCATGACATTTTCGTTGTCATAAAAAAAACGGCTAAATTTTTGCAAAAAATAATTTTTGCGCACACATTTCGCCAGAGTTGCGGGCGCAATAAAAAAAAAATCTCTGCAATTTCATGATGCGGAAAACCCGACGGACATCTTAAATTATTTTAGGCCTTAGTAATAAGTTATTGTGTTCTTTTCGTTACTTGTTTTCTGTTTGATCTTGCCAAAGGTCGCCAACATTGACCTAGCGCTCATGAACCATTAGCAGAAGTTATACGACTGGAATGTTTTTGCATTCGGCTTGTTCGTGCAAGTTTTGCAAGAGTGTACTGTGAAAATCGAGTAGAATTGCTTCCAGTACGGATATTAATGTAATATTCGTGACGGTATTTTAATATCTTGATACAGTAAAGTAAAAGCAAACCAGAAAAATGATTGCATTTAATTAAGAGTTTTCAGCGGTTGTTTTCAAGGGCATGCATTTATAAAATACTTCACGATTGTATGTTGTTTGCTTCTCGTAAAATGCGCTTGCTACATGTTATTTTCTAAAACAGTGGTCAAGTGCTAGGATGTTTGTGTAGGAATCGGAAGGTCCCTGGTTCGAATCCCGAGTAGAGCACTAGATTTTTCTGAGAAAAAAATCATCACACGCTTGATCCTATACAACCAGGTGTATACATGGGTGTCTGTGAGTGGGATAATCCAAACCCGAACTTTTTACCGATCAAGGCAGTATGAAAATGTAAGTTTGAAAGATCAAACACTGTCACAATGTACTAAAATTGGAAACATATAATTATTTTCCAAACCGTTTAAGGACGCGATCATTGGTAATTTCGACAAGTGAAACATAGTTTTGCAGATTGGTGAACGCACGATAAAGCAGTTTCATAATGCACAAATGGTATTCCGCGTAATTTAAAATAATTTGCTTGCACGCTGTGTGCAGTTATAAAGATTTAATGCGCACGTTGCGATAAATTTGATTGTTCGACAGAAACACATAGGAATGTATACACTATTAATATCTTTATATGCATGAAGTTTATCCGATGGACAAGCATTCTAGCTGATTTCATTTTTATTGTTTCCGTCTATGAGTAATTCAATCGTACTAGATAATAATAAGATTATCCTCTGAACAAAGTATGCGCATACCTATGTTGGCACTTAAAAATTGGAATAAGGAGCCACACTTAATGTTATGTATATATACCGGTACTTGCCTCGAAAAGTGTGAAAATCTGTTTTATGTTAAAATATTTAATAACTTCAAAAGGGATTTTAGTAGTCAAATCATTTTACTGGCCAAAAATAGATGTCATTAGCTATTGGCTATAACATAGACATATCGTCATATTTGTGAAAACGTGTGATTTCGTCCTTACATGTTCAAGTATATAATTATATCAGCAAACTGTATTAAAACAGTTTTGTAATTCGGATGTGGGTTTACTGCTTTGGACGGCTTCTGCTTTTCAGACTAAGGCTACCTTGGACTCAACCCCGTTCTACCCAATTCTCATTTCACATCATATTCAACTTCAAATGTTAACATAAGCTACCAGCAAATATTACAACAAACAATATGTGCGTCATGGCGGGCTAAAATGCATGTTCGCATACCCTTTAAAAAACAAAGGATTCCGCGGAATCGTCGCCATCATCGGAACGCCGTCTCGAGGCGCCCTCCTCGCGCGCACCTCCCGTCCCGCGAAAGGGAAGTGCTTCCTGTCGACCGCTGATACCTACGCGAGTGCTGAAATGTCTGTCATCGCGCCCCAGTCGGGTGTCCGACATAAAAGACCCGCCGCAGGTTTCGACTCCTAAAGACCAACAACTGCTGTCAATTACCAACGGCTATGAAAAGCGTTTCCACGAAGCGTCTGCGATTTCGTTATCGGCTGGATGTACGAAGTGCCGTCTCATATAAATTCTGCACTTTGATGCCGATACTAAGTTTATACTGATGTCTATTTACCAAGAATCCAGCGTTATAAAAGCGTGTGTGAGAATTTCGAAGTTGATGAGTTCTTCCGCGCCTGAGGCTGCGTTATGTGTGGACCCGAAGTGTGTCCCTGCATTCCTTCCTAATGAACTTTATAGACCCTACGAAAGTTGTGACGAATGTTGAGTTTTAGCTGCAATTTTCAGCTATTAAAATTGTTACTGAAAGATTTTATATTTTGTTTTGGTGTTGTGTAGTGTTCCGTCAGAAGCGGCTTTGACTGAAGATAAGTCTGATGTGTTCATACATCATTCGCATTCTTGAACTTTAAGACAGGAAGTTCATTGCAGTCAGTAAAACTGAACAGGCCCATAATATTTCATAATGGAACTCAAGTACATTGTGCATTCCGTAATTCGCATTTATTATCTAAACCGAATCACGCGATGTACACTTGCGTTGCGAGAATAATAGCGACGACGATATAGCGCAATTAAAGCAATACAGAATTAGGGCCATTAAGATTACATCTGGCCAATAAATAACTGATAAGCCTCGTTGGATAATGGCTTTGCTCTCAAACATCCATCCGTCGCAAGATTGCGGCGGTCATCTTGTTCAATTCCATTACTTACATTGCCTGTCATAGATAACAGCGACGATTGTGCGCAGTATTTACTGGTCCTTTGTAACTGCTGCTTCACATAAAGCACATTTCTCAAATGTGCCATTGACCTCTACGCAAACATAATAGTGTATTTATAAAACATTTCCTGATCTCATGAAAAAAGCCAATGCACTATAAAATATAAAATTGACGGTCAATTACAGATGAACTATAAATAAATAATATACAACGATTATGCACAAACTTCAAGTGCCCGCTGTAACCTGCACCTTAATACGACCGTAATGTTTTTTTACGCGACACACAACACACATAGTATAATTATTTATGCCAATTTATTTCTTTATCCCGGAGTGCACAACGTTTTTTTTTAGATATAAGGGATAGGAACAACCCCAAAGTGTCCATTTTGACATTGACCTTTAAACGAGCGACATTGTTGTTGCACGCGATTCTTATTTGTGAGCGTTAACTCACAAATAATGCAGACGCAACTTTGCAAATCAGTATGCCTTAGCTGAGGTAGGAACCGTAACCCGTGACTGCCTGTGTGGATAACTCCATTAAATTTAAGCAGACGACACATGAATGCTAAAAGCGTTTGCTGTAACCACTGCATCTGCCTGTTCTCACTGGTACAGTACATAGTGTGTACATTGTATATAACAGCTTGTAAGACAACGTTGGCCAGTCTAGTGTTTATCATTGAAATCTGTAAATATTGGCTGCTTTCAGGGAAAACGGGGCTTAATGCATGTCAAAAAAGATTAGCGTGTGCACACTGATTAGCTGTATCAATGATTTGGAAAAAAACAACACATCTCGACCTGTGTTTTAAGACACACTCTTTATAAATTTGAATGGGTTGTGGTCATTTCAAACTTGCGATATAAAAAACTATAACATAATTTTGAAAACTGAGTTGCGTCTATGATTATACAACAGCAAACAAAATCAGTGCCTTCAGCGCTTTGATTTTAATTCATAGTCCGACCGTTCATTACAAAGTTTTTTGCCGGACTAGAACAAGTACCTTCACTTAATATATTTAAGGTACAAGCAAAACCTCCAGTTGTCCGCTGTGACCTTGATCTTGATGCGAACGAGGTTTTAACACGCGAGAAATCCTCTTGGTGTGGTAATCTTTTGTGCCAATTTATTTCGAAATTCCATCAAGCTAAACAAAGTTATGAGAAGGAAAAAAAAGTTCCGCATAAACAGACAAACACACAAACACTGGCCTGCATAATACTTTAATCATGACCGGACATAATTTGATATGTAACTGCAATCACAGGAAATTATGTTTCCCCAACGGCTCGAACAATAGTTATTCAGCAAATTAGCTTTTTACAAGTTTATATACTACACGGTATCAATATTAAAAATATATTTTAGTTAACTATAGTCAATTCGTCAATAACAGAACACAAACCACATTTCGTCCGATTAAAATCTGTAAACACTTCTTCGAGTTTAACTCTTGTATGAATAGAAACATGTTTTTCTTGTTTTTTTTACGTGCACTAAAATTAATAAAGATCTACTATATTTTGTGAAGAAAGGCTACAACAAATTGATCAGATGTTCGTCGGATTTGGCGAACCTAAAGATCGGATAATGAAATCATAATAATTTTTATTGCTAAAACACCTGTCCATTTAGCCTCACTCTCAATACCACCGCGAATGATGGACCCTGAATTTTGAATGGACTCTTATTCTTAAGGAGCTGATTTCAAACCCAAATCATCACTCTTATGGATGAAAATAGTTTTAAGCCAATTATTTATTGATAATAATAATAATAATAATAATAATAATAATAATAATAATAATAATAATAATAATAATAATAATAATAATAATAATTTGACAACATTCACGACCAATCCATTATGGATTCAATATTTAGATCTAGTTATAATTTGTTGGAAGTTTAACTTCCACATATGATTAAATGGAACAAGAACAGCAAAACAAGCATGGCATACTTTGATGGTTCCACTTAGTTGCACCGCTAAATATTGGAGACTGGCGATGCATCTCACTTTAAAGCGCTTTCTTGCAATAGAGAAACATGTTTGATAAACGAAATTTAGTTAATTGAATCTAGGTTGATTTAATCTACATGCTATTTTTATTTAAACGTCGAAACGTTTGAAATACTATCGCATTGTCATTTAGAACGCTATATAGCTGGATTCGTGTTTTACGCTCAAATGCTGGAATACTCAGTCCATCAAGCATTTATAGTTAAAACGGATTAGTATTTAATGAATCTTGAATTCGTTTTAAGTTCGAATAACAGGTTCAGGCAATGTAAAATAAAAAAGTGGTGAGAACAATATAGATAATAAAACTTATCCGATGAATTTCCGCACTTGGCGACTCGACTGTACATGTACTGGCATAAATACACTTTTCGATTTCGTCATAATAGTGTTCAAACAATGTTTTATTTATGTTTTATTTGTTTTTAACTAATTTGCATTTGTATTAATGAAAAGAAATACATCTATGTTTTCTTATTTATTTTGTACTATATGTATTCCACGGGGTTTGAACTAAAATCATGTAATTACATTAACTGAAGACTAAATTTAATTAACTTGCCTTTGTTCAACATTTTACATATCATATTTAAAAAATGAAAAGTAAACTCAATATTTCAATAGTTATTATACGGTTTGACATAATTATGTGTAGAATGAAGGTTTGTGTTATTTTTAATTTGTCCTCGTTAAATATTTTTATTTTCACTAACTTGGAATAAAAGAATGATTGATGGGAAAATTAAGCACCTCATTTTGATTCATTTTTTAACAGAGAGAGGAAGACGTAAATAAAAATTAAAATCAAAACAAATTGTGCGTTAATTAAAAATGACTTATTCTATAAATTGCTATTAACCTCTGTGAACTTATTAGTATCTTGAAAAATAGAATAAGTAAGATCTCCGAATGTTATAAAATTAGTGCGGGTAATATTTAAAATTAATGTAATGCAATGTTGGTCTCTAAATTATTACAAGCATTGGTACAATTTCGACAACTAACTTCTTAGATCTCTGCTAATTCATCAGGAAACTTGACAGTTTGATAGCAGAAAATATAACATACGACCGTAGAGAAGGGAGAATATCGATGGAGGTATCACTCTGGATCAGCAGACGATTTATTTCATAAATCAATCTCTGGGTTAATGGTCGCCATCTTTCGAACTACTTTAAAAAGTACAACAACAACAATAACAGTAGTTTAATTGCGAAAAGTTGAAAAATTGAGTACATGTGTCACGGTTGTTGAGTGAAATAGTGTTATTTGCAACTGTGTATGAAGCATGTGAACTGGTAGTGGAATAACCGAATTGTTGGTGGAAATGGAATTCAGAAATATATCTAATAATTCATCATCGTGTAGAATTATCATCAGCATCATTTCTGTGGAACATTGCACTATTCAAAATACAAGTGTTTCATAGATATGGTGCTTTTGACATAGTTCACTAACCATCACTGAAATGATTCATGCACACAGGTAAAGTAAATAATTGAATTTGTGCAGATTGTTTATTTTTTACAAATTATTATTTAATTTGACCAATTTATTTTAGATTGATTGCACTGAAACTCAAAGTCTAAAGCTTAGTAAGACACTTAAGCCAGTTTTCTGAGAAGAAACAATACTTGTTCAGAGTATAGCAGGCTCATGCGGCCTCTGGTTTATTAATTTGGCCTCGGCCTTTAACCTGGGTCGCTTTGATTTCAGGTGTTTAGCCCCCATATCAACAAGGCTCTTGTTTCTATATGTAGTTATTCATATTGTTTAAAGATTTTGAGAACCCTCACTCAGTGCCAGTGGGGATAAAACAGGGACCTTCTTAATATAGCTAGATGAATGCATCAAATATGCCAGCAACACTTTATAATCAATAACTTTATAATTGATGATTCTGTTCTTTTAACTACATTACTAATTTACCAAAACAATGTGAAACACATTTTTATGCCCCCAAAGGAGGGCATATAGTGATCGCACTGTCCGTCTGTCTATCCGTCACACTTTGCATTTAGGTTTCGAAAATATGCTCATAACTTCTATGTCGCTTCAGATGTAACATTCATATTTGGTATGCATGTGTATATGGACAAGGCCTTCCCATACACACACAAATTTTGACCCCTTTGACCTTGAACTTAGGGTTGGCGTTTAGGTTTTGAAAAATGCTCATAACTTCTATTAAAGCGTTTATCGGGGGCATATGTCATCCTACGGAGACAGCTCTTGTTTTTGCTACTGTCCTCTGCACAAACCATGATATATCTGCATATATATATATCCAACCAAATAAGTAAAACTATTTGTCACTTAATTACAGTAAACTTATTGCATGTTAACTTTTAACAATATATATATAAATGTATATATAATTATATATAACAGATCTTGAAAAAAAACACACATCAAACTTCAAATTGTTTTAGTAAATTATATGCTTTAATTGGTATTGTGACATTGACACCACTCATGCATGCGACTATACAATTATACAACTATGGAACACATTATTTATGAAAAATTCCAATACATCAACATATCGTCTCAGATTAAAGGCAGAAAATCTAGTGCTTTTTTGCTGCCATTTTTACTATTACACATATTTTCATTTTATGTTATGATGCATTGATCTTGTTTCTAAATTAACCAAGCAATCATGTTAAACTTTTGAAGAAAGATGTTGTCTGATAAATATAGAAAATATAATCACTACAAAGTGAACAAAATTCAGTTGAATACTGTGACCAACAAAGATTTGCCAAAGAGCAATTCAGATCATGATTTAAATTAAATACAAGTAATATGAAAGTCTGCCTATTGGACCCCAGTTAAGACTTATTTGTCAAATCTGCACATTAATTTTCCCTTAGCCATGTAGAATTGGGGACTAAATACCATCAAGTCATGTAAAAAAGGAGCAGGGTATAGCGCGCTGCTATTGATCTCTTGAGCTTTCACATGAATTTTACGGGCAATTTTCATACAACAAATGATATTATATAGTGTAATGATAAAGCATTATGAGCACAAATTATACCTCTTACTAGTGGTGCATAAATCATTTAAGTGTCACATTTCAAAAGAAAATTTATATAAAAAGGTATTATTAATTGTTAAAACGTTAAAAAGGGTTATTTCAATTCACTAAAGAATTAATTACAAGAACAAGTGCATTTTATGTCCATTACAATACATGTAACAGTATTGGCATTGTATTTATCTGCATTTGATGTGCATTTAATACACTTAAAAATGCAGACAAGACACACTTCTAACAGAAACAAATGTATTTTTTCTGCATTTTTCCAGCATTAATACTCTTCAAGTGTATTTTTTATCATCCCAAATACACTTTACCAGGAAAAAGGTATGTTAAAATGCATTTTTAGTTTGTTTTAAGTATATTTTCAAATGCATTAAGACACTCTTTTCTTTTGCAAAAAATGTTGAACAAAAACTTGAAAATATTTAATATACTGAAGTGTAGTTATAATTAAAGTTTTGTATGAGCATCAAAAACAGTGTCAAATTCATACCAGTGCCTATTTAGCAGCAGTAGGCCTTATATGGTCTACTTGTGGTAGAAATAATGCATTTTGTATAATACAACATACATAAATTAAAAAATATAGCTGCCCATACAGTTCAATACAATGTTCAATTAACTACACTATGCTAAGTTGAACTATGACATCAAGCTTGGAATAATCTTTTCAATAATGAATAATATGCTGTTTTAATTTATAAGTGAAATAGACACTTGCATATAAAAACTGATTTTACATCAAAACTAAATGTTTAATTTGATTTTTAGCTCCACTGGCCAAAGGTCCTGTGTCCATCGTGCATCCATGCATAAACTTTTCCTTTAAACATCTTCTCCTAAACTACTGGTCCAATTCTGATGAAATTTCTTAGGAATGTTCCTGGGGTGAACCTCTTTCAAATTTGTTCAAATTATGCCCTTTGGGTCAAATTTGATCCTGACCCGCATGTCACAAAATTGAACATTATATACGCTTATATCTTGCTTATTTTGTGAAAACTTTAAAAATATTCTTGTCCTTAACTCTAGGACCTAGGGCTACCACATTTTGTATGTTGTGAGATATAGTAGTCCTCTACAAAATTTGCTCAAATTATGCCCCTGGGGTTAAATTTGACCCAGCACAGAAGGTCACAAAAGTGTACATGTGCTTAAATAGGGCCTATATTTAAGTATTTGCACATGCAGAGAAATTTGTTTCAGCCTTTTTTCAGCAGTGGAGCAATACAGGGCCATCATGGCCCTCTTGTTTAAATACTCAAAAAATGAAACCGGTTTCATGCTTGCATGAACACAGTTTATAAATGCTGTCAGAATTATAAAATATGCAATTACTATAAATACAAATGCCAGGGAAAAGTATTTTTTGTACTAAAAAATTCGAATGAATATTACAATAATACATTCTGAATACTTTAGAATGTAATAAACAGTTTTGTCTGAGAAAATCACTAATTTTATATATTTATTCAAATTCACATAAATCATATTTCAAAAACACATAATTACTTCAAATCCTTTCACACAATACTGAAAAAAATGCACAGTTTCTGATTGTTATTGATTCTTTTTTTATTTATACATGTACCATTTTTTAATCTTGATGCATCCTCAATTGTATAATGCACATTTTAATCTGTTTTAACAATTATAATATAAAGATTAAGGCTGACGCAGTAAAATAATAGTCCATGATTTCTGCAGTACTTGCAGACAAACTAGGAATACTGCTGTGATATTATCTATCTATCTAATAGGATATAAAATTGGCTTCAATAGAAAAAAATCAAAGCATACACATGTATAAAATGTGTATGTATATATTAGTTAAACTTAAATTGATTGACCATCAATAAAAAGATATTATAATATGTGTATATAAATATATCATTGTAAAACTAAAAATTAAATATGTATGTTTCTATTACATCATTTAGGACTTTTATTTTCAGACAAAGTAGAGTGAAGCTTAAAACAGTATCCAATTGTAACAGTCAATTTTGAGAAAATCAACCTTATAATTATTTTCTGTGTTGGCCAATGTCATAATTGGTATAAAATGTATATTGAACTAGAAGTTTTCTTTATTTTAAATGATAACATTTGCTTGGTCAGCCATAATTGTCACAATCAAGTGGTCTTTTTACACTGTAGTTTTCTCACTGACTATGGGTTTGTTCCGAGAATGAGCCACACAAAGTATCGTTGGGGAGATGAGTTGTCAATTTTATGTTTATCAGTCTTTCATAATCCAGTATACCTGTAAAAAGGGAATTTGTAACTAATAATCACACAATATACACAATTAAAATTGTATGCATTTAGATTTATTTAGTACTGCACATTAATCATTTTCCAAAAATATGTAGCAACATTACATTATATAATGCTGCAATACTAAAGTAATTTACTAATTAAAGGTCGCTGATGTGTAATGGATGTGGTGTCCACCTAATGATCTGGAGGTCACTGGTTTGATCCCCAGTGTGGGAGCATTCTTAAGAAATCTCCAAGAGACACCCAAGTACTGGTTCTAGGCCCAGGAAACGAACTCAAGAGCATTTCACATACATGTATGTAGTTAGTACTTTAAATTTAATCGAACTAAAAATGGGTTAAAACTAACAACTGAAACCCTTATTAATACATTTTATTTTGAATCAAGCAAATGTGCAAATTCATTAAAAACAATGAGTAAAATTTAAAAATTCTACTTTAAAGTAATCATGATAATTTAGATCATTTTCAGAATATTTAATGATGATAATGATACAATTATATATTCCCTAAATGATAAAAATAAAACATGTTATGTTAATTTATGAAAAAAAAAAGTTTTAATTGTATCAATATCATATTAATTACAACTAGATACAGGCAATTAGATCAGAAACGTGCATTAATTATATTAATGAACAACCCAGACATTTGTAGTGATTTATGGTCACTATTTGATTAACGTTCTACAGTATACATGACCTGTCATAAAAGGTATTTTTTAGCCAGTAGCAGTACTACAATCGGCAATGATAGTCTGTATTGCATACATATTTCAACGTCTATTATCGATTCGCTTCCTCAAACTGAACAAATATTTAATGTTTACATTGCGAAACGTAATGCATCCAGTTTCACTTTCGGTTTGGTTGGTTTTGTAAACACCGTAATTTCATCTTAAAAATTGGATGATAGGGTGATTAAATAATAATGGAAAAGTAAATAACTTGGATAATAGGTCAAAATGCAACACAAATGAACGTTAATAGTGCTATTTATATCAAAGTTTCGGTAAAAAGTTTGGCGTTAGTTCAACGCGCATCGTATACAGCCTCATAACAATAGACTGACAACCTTTTGGGTAGTAAAGTAGTAATACAAGGCAATATGGCGACCGTTAGCCACGAGGCCTATCTTACGGAGGAATCCGAGATAGCCGATGTATCACGATTGTGGAGGTATGTGCATTTATTAAGGGGAGACAATAAAACGAACTGTCCGTCTCAGACGAATTTCATATAGTTTATACTCTTTTAACATATAATTTTCCGAGTCAAGTTAGAGCGTTGTAAATAAAAACTGAATATCCGTATACATATAACAGTATTGTAATGTAATTGAAACTCCCGCGAACGAATTCAAAGCGACTATGTACCATGCATTTCGGTTTTAAGCAAAAGTGAAAGAGAAAGTAACATGCAGTGGGCGGAGTTACGTCGTAATAGTTATAAGAATTTTTTTATTCCAGGTCAATAATGTACCCAAACTACTTATTTATACAACTTATATCATTTATTAGAATTATAAATACGAAACAATAGGTACTAACAGATGGCAAGGTTTTAAAACCACGGTCCTACAGCGGATTATTTCTCCTCTGCGGTGCATTGCGGTAATTTGGCTGAAGGGTTTTTTGGTAGGCGGTAACTTTGGATAGCCGTTCACTGTTATAATGGTTATCGTGAATCTGTGTTACCGAAGACGTTACCATTGGGTTGTGGCGTTTTTATGGGGATTTTAATGTGGTTTTAAAACAGTGTTTTATTGTCAACATGGATACAAAAATGGTGTTTGGGATACATATAACACTTGTGATTTTATTCAGTAAGTATTTTGCTTAACGGATAAGATCGCCACAGATTTCTCGTGCATTTCGCGTTCAGTGTGATGTCATTTGAATAACGATAAAACGCAAGCAGTTATTAATATTCCATTTTTATGGTCTCAATTAATTTAACTTATGATAATGCAGAACATTTAATTTGCATGTCTACATCGATCTGATTAATTATTATTATGATTTGGAAAATTTAAATACATTGATTTAGGTCTTTATCAAATGTGTCAGGAACGCTTTTATTAAAAACAAATCAGATAAAACAAAATAAGATACTTGCAAAGTTATTATACAAAATGAACATCCTGACATAAGACAAAGAACAAACTATGAAAATGTTTAATTTGTAACATTTGTTGAAAAACAATTAGCATACATTGAGATGACAGAAGCTCTTGTTAATGACAAAAAACTAATTGCCATTCAGATGTCAGCAATAAATAAAAGTGGACAGTGTAACTAATCTATTTGACAACTTCACTGTGAACATTAACTTGCAAAGGCACCTCTCAATTCCCTGTGGGCATTTTTAAATGATTTATTAGCATACCATGCTGTTTTTAATTGTACAAATGCACCCATAAAACTAATTGGTTGATCAGTGTTACATAATAAATAGATCTTTGTCTGATAGGGCCCCATTCCCTTTCTGCCCCATACTGAACTGTGAAATCATCTTCCACCAGATAAACATTGTGCACATGAAGGGCCCCTTTCCCCTTCTGCCCCATACTGAAATGTGAAATCATCTTCCACCAGATAAACATTGTGCAATTTAATGTCACTGCTGCTTAGCAATTTAGTATTAGCTTATCACAAACTCAAGTTTCATGCACTTGGGATCTGACTTGACTCACACCTTTTGTAAACTGGTCCCTGAGTGTTTATTGCTATTTTAGCAGAGTTTAGGGAAAACATATTTTTCTAATAATTCAATAATGGCACATCAATTAATTTGATTTATTTTTTATTTACTAGCCATATATCAAACTGTCCTGCATCAAGTTGACTGTTAAAGAATTGTCCAGCATGACAAATTATATGATTAAAATATTGTATAATATTTTTGTTTCAATTGAAACTGTGCTGTTTTTTTTAAATACAATTTTATGTTCAGAATAATATTATGACAGGGCGTTGATGGAAGTAGACACATGCTGCATTTATGTGCATGTTTTTTTTAGTTTAAGTCCGCTTTCTGAATCTTAAGTTTAATATGAAAGCTTCTTAATTATATATAAATTATGAACTGCCATCACCCTTTTCTTATATTGTTAATGTTAGCAGTTGGAAAGAGGCTAATGAAGTAATACAGTAAAATTCTTAGTACTGTACAAAATGCAAAACAGTTTTCCAGGCTTGTAGTGCATGGTCACTCAGTGCAATTTGTAGTATATACTATACCAAAATGCTTTATTGTCACCTACGTAACTGTACAAGAATAACTTGAATATTCATTTAACCTGACCCAGGTTAAAAGATCTGTTATACACTGCAGTGTTGTTATTTACCACATGTACACACATGTTCATTTAAAACCTCAGAGGATGTTGCCTCATAAATTCAATTATCATTTAACTGAATCTTGGTTATTGACACCTGCTATCATAGAACCTGCATTATCTCCCTCCAAGACATTTTCAAAATACTGCAGAGGCTGTTAGCCCAGTGTTGAGAACCAGCGAAAGATAAATGGAAAGTTTACCATCCTTGTTATGACCATCCAGCCCTGTTTATTGGTGCTTAATGTGGTTGTTACTGTTGTTTTGTTGCTGGTTTTCTCTTTCTCTTGGATAAATGCTGTTATTTCTGTTATTTAGACTGTTGTTTTGTTGCTGGTTTGCTTTTTCTTTTGGAATAGAACCCGAAATAAGAGAATTCCTCAATTGCCACTTAGCTGAATGAAGTACACAGTATAGATTTAACCATTTGCATGCTGGGAAATTTGTCTTTTGCTAAAATGTCGTCTGCTGAATTTTTAAAATAAGCATTTTCTTCGATTTTTTTCAAAGAATACTATCAGAATAGCAAACAGTTTGGATCCAGATGAGACGCAACATTCTGTGGCGTCTCATCTGGATCCAAACTGTTTGCACAGGCCTTCAAAATTCGGTTCCCGCACTGTAAAGGTTAAGAATGCTTTTATGTTTTCTGTTGACTTGATATAATTACAGGTTAACTCTGTTAATTTTTAATGTTTTTTTATCAATCAAAAGATTGCAAGTCAGCAGTGCAATACAATATTATACCAATTTAAACAGTAACATAATTCATGTACAATTTTATATGTTCTTAGTTATACAAATTATGGCATATAAAGTTATTTGCTCAAAACATTTAATGTTACAAAACTATTTGCATTTTGCTTCAGTAAATTTTAAAACATGTTTTGGGTTCATTGACAGTTGATTGTTCTATTTTAACACAGTACAAATTAACAACATACAAGATCAACTATTGGAAGGGATTTTTGAGCTCTCTTTTTGTTGGTTTGTCCAATTAATGGCTGTTAACGAACAGTAGTAGAATAGGAGAGATGGTCCCTGCACCCTCCCCCATTATCTGCCATGAATGCTGGATTCCCCCATTAGGAGGGACCAATCTTATACCCCTTTAGGCAACCATGAAATCTCTGACATTGATTTGTTTTCATTAATGGCCATTTATGTCAGTTTCATTGTGGCAAAATGCTGATAAAAGAGCAAGATTTTTCAATTGACTAGTTTCTGTAAATTTATGGGATTTGGGCATCCTTGTACCCAACAGATTTGATGACACTGTGCCACAGTCTAAATTGTATAAATTTTGGGATTAAAAGATTTTACTAAGTGGAGTGTTTCCTGTGCAGTCTGCTGTTGTATAACAAACGCCATTAGCATGAATGTACTTGTTGAAGGGGTTTCTAAATGTGTCTTTATGTTTAATTTGTTAGAAAACATAGCAATGTGGTACATCATATTGGGGGGTCACTGTTACTGATACCTAATTTAGCTGAAAAAAAATCTATGAAAATTGGGATAAATGCATGAGCAAAGAGTCCTAAAGTGTCCTCTTAGATACGGTAAGCTTTTGCAGTCTGCACAGGCGTATCCGGAACAACACTTGCCACTTTAATGGAATTTTTCATATTAAGCAGTGCTCAAGCTAGGCCTAAATGGAAGGGCGCCGCGACCTGTGATTCCTAAGCCCTGCCCTGCCCTTTTATTTCTGAGACATATTATAATTTATTAATCTTGTATTAAATTGCTATTTATTTATTACTCATTGTAGACATTTTTTTTACGTTTTTATATAATATAAGAAATAATATATTCTAGAAATTAATAATAATAAAAAAATTAATATCCAACAGGAAGCATTCCGGATATGACAGCACGTTCGAAAGTGCCCTTTTGACAAAATACTGCGCGCTTGAAAGTGCCCTTTTGACAAAATACTGCGTGCTTGAAAGTGCCCTTTTGACAAAATACTGCGCGCTTGAAAGGGTCCTTTTGACAAAATGGCCCTCCCCTGCCCTTTTTAAATCCTAGCTGGAGCACTGTTAAGGATGTCTTTTTTTTAAAACATAAAATCCAGTCTAGGCAGAAAGTTTCATCCCAGATTAGCATTTGCAGACTGTACAGCCTTTTCTGTGACACTTTACTCACATGCATTAAGAGCCATTTTCCCAAAGCTAGGCTTTAAAGTATATTTTTGTTTAAATTATTACAAAAACACAATCAGTGCAGTATATCAAGTTGGAGGGTCACGGTGACTGACATCTAATTAGTTGTACAGCTTTACAAGGTTTATTAGTGCTGATGGGTGTATAGCTGTCATCGCGATTATTGTTTTATGATTTGTTTTTGTTTTTTTTACCTTGTAAACAGAAATGCTAGTATATTATCTTTTTATTGCCTTAAGAAAAAAAATCAGACAAAACAAAGTAGACTGCCCGTATGCATACTTTTTAGTCCAATATCTACATGTATCACATTTTTACTTGATTTTTGTAAGAAGACAAAAATTAATTACTTTTAATTAAGCAATATTTTTTCTTATATTGTGAATTTTAAACATACATGGTTGATGCCTTTTACTGAATCTATAACAATAGTCAAAACGTTTTTGATATAAAATAATATTATATACATTGTAAATAAAAATATAATTGTAAACATCAAATGCCAAATAAATTAGAAATATTTCCAAATTTTTAGTTTACCACTGAATACAATCAGTTTAGCCAATAAACACTTTTTTCTGTAAAAACAGAACTACATTGTAAGCATTAATTTTTTTATCAAGTTATGAAACCACCCGCCTTCCTTTCTATGATATACATACCATTAGAGATGGTATCACAAAGGTGCGTTGACTTTTTAAAATAAAAATATGGGCGCCTAATGTGTTTTGAATGGCTAGGGTTCTAAAATTGTTCATCATCAAACCCCAACACAATTAAACTATCATTAAATGGCTCTAAAGCATGCAAAGAACAGTTTTATTTTAATTGAATATAATCTACACAGTGTGCTTGATCAAACAGATTTGATTTTTTTACCGCTTAATGAATAATTTTTCAGTCATCTGATATGAGCACAATTAAAGCTATTAACATTCAAATGAGAAATTTTTATGAACATTTTTTGCTAAAAATCACCCTTGTTTCTTGTTTGAGGAGCCATCAGCTTTTCCACAGTGCATTGTTGTCCCCAATAATTGGGGACACATATTTAGGACCCTTGTATTTGTAGTTAGGCAGCCCGTAAAGTGAATAACCACTTAGGGGAGGATTGATTGGCTGGTTTGTATGCAGATGAAGGGGTGGATCCTGAGTCATAATAATGCCAGGTGTGGTAAAAAGTAAAGAACCGAAGCAGAGCATAATCATGCGAAAATGGGTCTTATGCCATATGTGGCCTGAGCGCATCCTAGCATTCTGATCACCATGAGCTACACTGTTGGCTAAAAAGTTATTCAAGCTATTGAATATCTTATTGTCTCATTAGCCCCCCCCCCCTTTTTTTAGCGTTCAGAGTGGCTCCTGACCAAAATGCATGGATGAGCATATGACATAAGATCCTTTTTCACATGACATGGCTCAAATATGTGGCAGCATTTAGATGTAACTCTGATTTAAAGTCTTTTCTATTTTTATCTTTTGTCTCTTTAAGAATTGAGGTAAACTGGATTATAAAGATAGAATTGGTCCATAGGACTTTTGTGAAGATTTAAAATAAAATTCTTTTTAAAAGTAAGTAATACAGACAAACTCAAATCAGTAAACTGTTGATCACATGAAGGTTACCGCTAGCTAAAAATCAGACTTTATTGTAACTGTATTTTTGTAATGGTGATTATGATGAAACAAGAAAAAGAAAGCTTATGATAGAACTGTACATATAATTCAAATGAAAATAAGAGCTGCATTTGTGTGCTTAAAGTGTCATCTCTGATTAGCATGTGCTGTCCTCACAGGCATATCAGGGAAGGCACTTTCCGCCTCGACTGGAGTTTTTTTTAAAGAGAATTAATTAAAACAAAAAATTCCATGACAGCGGATAGTTATTGGACTGTTTCTTACTGTGAGACAATAGACTACACACTGTGATCTAAGCAGTAGATCTTTCTGCTATGTCTTGGACTAGACCATTAAATTGTCAAATTCGATTTGTATATTGCGGAGAAAATACAGTCGAGTGACAGTTAATAACCATAAAAAACTGCCGATCTCAGGTGACAAACAGAAGCCAGTGTGAAAGTTCAAATGTAGTTTTTGATACATTGTTTCTTAGTATTTGTATTGTCTATTGTAGATGTTAATTTTTATTCTAGAGTTATGTCAGTAAAAAACATTGGTTTTGTATCAGCTGGAGGATGATGGTCTTGATGAAACAAGAAACTTCATAAGCAGACGTTTTGATTTTTTTTTAATCACCATAATAATTTAGTATTCATATTAGTATGTGTGTAATACAATGAATACCTGTAGAAGATATATATAAAAAAATCTGCATCAATTTATACACATCAGTGAACTCACGTATGGTTATCTTAGATAAGATAACATTTTTTGTGAAGTACCTTTTAATTCAAATACAATTTTTTCTAACGCAAATTAAAAATTTGAGTGTAAATAACAACAACAAAACAACAAAAACTACACTCGAACCATACGAGCCACGCTCTGTGAAAAGGGGGTTTAATGCATGTGCGTATAGTGTCATCCCATATTAACCTATGCAATCCGCACAGGCTAATCAGGGACGACACTTTCCGCCTAAACTTGACTTTTGCTAAGTTGGACTTTCTTGAAATGAAAAATATCATAAAAGCAGAAAGTGATGTCCCTGATTAGCCTGTGTTGGCTGCGCAACACTTGACGCACATGCATTAAACACCCTTTTCACAGAGCACGGCCCATATATTTAATAATGAACTTTTGTGTTACTGTCTCAAAAAGTTTCCCTGTAAAGCCATCACCCATGAGTACCTCTTCCTCTTGCTGAATGAAACTGGACAAATTGTGAAAAAAATCAATTAAATTATTAATGTATTGAACTAATTTCAATGTAAGTCTGATAAATTTGCATTTGTGTGGAAAATCAGTGACTTGATCTGATGATTTCAATAAATTTCCGCTAACTTGTTAGCTTGAAAGTTTTCAATAAAGATTTTGAGTTATTGAATATTTTGTGTAATAATATTCAGACTGAGAGGGTGTTTAATAAAGCGGTAAAATGACCCAGTCATACCCATGTGTGGATGTACATGTAACATATTCACAAGCTTGTGGTCATAATCTCTAAATGATCGTAGCTTTTTATCCCCATGGATGAGCTACTCCCAGCAGCCCTGACAACAGACCTGAATTGCGGAGGAGCTCTGTGTCATCATCCGTCTAATCCCCTCAAGGGCCAGACTGGTCAAGGTGATGATGATTGTGATGATGATGATGTTGATGATGATGGTGGTGGTGGTGGTGATGATGATGAAGATGGTTATGGTGATGATGATGATGATGATGATGATGATGATGATGATGATGATGATGATGATGATGATGATGGTGATGATGATGATGATGATGGCTCTGGGAAAAAAGGATTTATTGCATGTGTGTAAAGTTTTGTCCTAGATTAGCCAGTGCAGTCTGCACAGGCTACTTATCAGGGATGACACTTTCCACCTTAACTTGTTAGTTACTAAGAAGTTTTCCTTTAAAAAAAAGTAAAAATAATACAAGCAAAAAATGTCTTCCATGAATATCCTGCACAGTCTGCACAGGCTAATCTGGGACAACACTTTCTGCACATGCAATAAAGCCCATTTTCCTAGATCGCTGCTCATATGTTTTCCCGTGGGCTGATATTACAAATTATACCAGTTACCAGTGATGCAGAGTTCAAAGATGAAAGGTTCCATGTTTACTTCTGAGTTTCTTGGTAGCAGTAAAACATGCCTTTCTGGCACTTATGGCTTAATTAATCACCTATCTATTAACAGTGTTAATTACACTTTTTGAAATGAGAGGTCAGCAGTTATTGCAATCAAACAGGTCAACAGAGGAACATAGCTTAGCTGGAAATGTACCTGAAATATAAACATATTTGTGAAGATGAGTTTTGCTTGATTTTGGATACACATGTATAAACAAACTTATCTACCGGTACATTTAAAACTTGTACCAACAAACTGACATTTATTCATATGAACATGAACATTGTTCTTAAGGGATTGTGGTTTGGTAGTTATAAATTATATCATGATATAAATACATAAGAGATTTGAAGATCACTATCTGCAATATGTACTCATTATAATTAATACATTTTAAGCCCCATCATGCATATGTATCTTGTGCATTATGCTGGCCCACCTGAGCATGGCTCCAGATCCGACTGCTACACAAGAGCTTCAATGTCCGCTATTAACCCTTTACTACTTAGACTCGTATTTTGATGCATTCATAGTGCCTTAGAAAGTTTAAAGACTTTTCTTACTAGATTAAAGTTTTAAAGGCTTCATTTCCAACCCTTAGATAATGATGAGCAGCAAGAGCAAACAGCATAAAACCTGAACAAACTGTTCGTTTCTTGCAGGCTGTTCTAGTTTTATGCTGTTTGCACATAGCCAATTTCTGACTTTGCTTCCGAGTGGGAAATACAGAGGGGGTAATCACACGACAAACAAGATGGCGACGTTCATGCCGAGGCAGGTATTTTTCGTCGTTTTATACCCATTATTACTTGTATTATTTGTTCTTATTCCGCTCACTTTCCATCCATATTAGGAAGAAAGTTACTTGCTTTTATTTCATACTAATATTCGCTCTATATCTCGACTTTACTCGGTGCAAAATTTCTTAGCGGGATGACCTAATTAGGGCTCCACTAAGAAATTTTGCACCGAGTAAAGTCGAGATATAAAACGAATTTAAATACGAAATAAACGCTAATCACCTTTTTACTGATATGGCTGGAAAGTGAGCGTCATTTAAAAAATAAACAGAAGTAATAAATGGTATAAAACAGCGAAAAATAACTTTCGGCATGTACGTCGCCATCTTGACTATCACGTGATTACCCCCTCTGAAATAGTTAAGACATGCTAGGTTGCGTGGTCTTATTAAGGGACAGGGAAGCTCCTGACCATACTAAGGGGATACGCAGGCTGGTGTGGAGCTAGGCTGGCAGCATTTTGTATAAGACCCATTTTTGCATGATCTTGTTTATTTGTGACATTTTATTGTGTGTTACTTTGAACTTGAATTACTCATGAAGTTGCATCCTGAAATTAATTAGGTTTTGTTAACAATAATTAAAATTGCATTGTTCAAACTGGTAAAAAACATTTTATAGCAAACAATAATTATAACTGTCATCATTTGCCCTCAAAACAAAAATGTTCCATTTGACAAACATTAAATTGCAATAAAAGTCATGTTTTTGTAACATAACGCATGTATTTATGTGGCAGTAATGGTGTAAATCAGGAGTTCCTTACACTTGTAACAATCATCATGGTTTCTTGTGGTGGAATATCCACACATCCCAGTACAATGCATGATTTTGCAGCTGTTTCTCCTAGTGAAAACATTGTCAGCAATCAGCCTCTGTCAAACTCTCACAGTGTTTCAGTTTTTGGCCTGCATTTAAACAAAATCTGGCTTTGAAGTTAGAGAATCAGCATTGTTGGATATTTTTGTCATACCATGACAACAGTTATTTCCTCACTCTGAGTCTGAGATAGGGTTACCTTCCAGTAAATGTGCAGAGTAACAGAGATTACATTTTAAATGTATCTGGTCTGTTTTAGATATTATATCCCCAAATCATTGTATTGCAAATTTTGCCATATTTGTAAATTGTAATCATATTCTATGCAAATTTTTCACACGAAAGAATTAAAGTGCACACATTAAAATTGCATGTATGTAACGATTATTGTAAATCATGTCTGCAAACACTGAACAAAATCAACATGCAAAATAATGGACAATGTATTGTTGGCTGCTTTTTAAATAAAAAAATACATAATAATAAAATAATTTGTAAACTATTGTTAAAGGGGAATTTTTTAGATTTATGTTTGGTTGAAAAGTATTAATGGAATAGCTTTAGAAAATTTATGTATTTAAACAAGGACAAATATATATAAAAAATTGACTCCTGTTGGGTAAGGAGCGGAGGATCGGGACCTCTAGGTGATACAACTAGGAGTCTGCACCAAGCAGGCTTTTCAATTTGGATTGTTTTATGAATACTTTTGAATATATATATATATTTTATGGAATTCAAATTTTTCTATTGTTATAATATAGCACAGAACATGATACATGTCAGTTGTTCTAATAAGTGAGTGACTTGTTTCTTTTTAGATATTTTACCGGCCATACACAGTCAGGACACATTTTACTTTAACGTGAAACCAACAGACCAAGCAGTTTTCGAGGGTCACGAACTGACGCTAAATTGTGATGTGTCAAATCGGCGGCACATACAGTTTCAGTGGACACATAATTCCAAACTAATCACAAACACAAGCAGACGGTTTCAAGATGGCAGCAATTTGCGGATTTTGCGTGTAAGTCGCACTGAAGACGCGGGACCGTTTGAATGTGTTGCGACAAACGTTACCACAGGGTTCTCTCTACTGAGTGGGGATGCAACACTTTCTATACGCTGTAAGTAAATGTATTTTATTTCAGATAGGTTTGAGTTTGAATGTTATAGTAGAACCTAAAGGTTAAAGGTGCGGTTTATAGTCTGCTTCGATATACATCTTCAGCCGACTTCACAATCAACCCCCCGATCACTGGGATTTAAGTCGTCCGTCAACCTTGCATGCGGTTGCCAGAAAGTATGTCAATGGATGAACTACGGTTGTTATCAAACTAAGCCTTACATTTAGGGTATTATGAAAATTTAAAAATGTCTCTTTATTCCATTGAAGTTGTATTATGGGTAATAATAATTAAGTCTCAGAGCCTTCGTAACCCCTGTCATGCAATGATGTAGACTTAGGAAATTTTTGGGGTAAGGTGTTCATTTGTTTTTTAGAAATTTGGTTGCAACAAACTGTACATAAAACTGAATATCTGTTGAATTATACTGTTAATTTTTTACAGCTAAAATGCTTACATATAATGTAACTTATTGCAGTACATAAGTATCAATATATCAGAAACTGTACAGCTACATGTACCTGAGTGATAGCTATTACAAACACGCAGGCTTAATGTACTGTTAAGTGTTATGTACAACATTTTATTAACAAGTCATAGCATAAAGATAGTCGTTTGTAACCTACTGCGTAATAAGCTAATATTGTCTTTGCACATTTTCATTAGGTTGACTCTAAGTTTTGTCAAGGGTTGTCGAAAATTCGAGTGTTTTTCTGCCTTTTGTAATTCACCATTATCAAGTGTTGAAGGTGGGCAAACATTTTTGACAGGTAGTAGTTTGTATTTTATCCCTGTATGTAAATATTTTGACAAGATTTATCAGTGTTTGTATTTCTATTATTCCACTTTTTTTTATCAAAATATGTTAAACATTTCAACTGAAGCAGATAATATCCTTTAGAGATTTACTTAGATAATTTACGTTATTAGTGGAAATAAAAATGCATTAGCCATTCTTAACAAGAGATTTTTAACATAGACGAATTTTAATATAAAATGCCATAAAGACTTGTCAGATAAAAATATAAAAGCCTATTTATCCAAGCATTTAAATGATACAGATTTGTTTGTTAATCAGATTTTACATCTGTTATTGGGTGGCACATTTTTATTATACATTTATTTCAGTTAATCAGATTTGGGTTGAAAAAGTGGCTGAATAAAAAAAATATATAAAGAAAGAAAAACAGACTATTTGGACATTAATGTTTCATAGTAGCAGAAAGAGTGACTAAATTACTAAATTATAGGTAAATGAACTTATAAGAGAAAGTCCCATTAGTAAATAATATATACAGAAATTTTAAATGGGAAATACTTTGAATAATAAATGGTATGTTTAAAATCGTTTTTGTTGTTGATAAATTTTCCTTCAGCAAGTATCAGAGAAGAGGCGCTGTATTTGCCTTCTTTTGTGAAATGTCCAGACTTCTCAAGCTAACACAAACAGACAATTTTGTGTTACAATTAGAAAGTGTAAACATTGGTAACTTGGACCAATATTTGTTCAACGGAAATAATCCGCTTGAGATGAGTGTGAAATGTAACCTCCATGAGGAAATGACAGAATGGCAGTAGTTGAATTTTTTGCTTATTCTACAGCTGGCCAAGTTCACAGCGGTTTTGATCCTATTTTGTTTTGTTATGGAACCAGATCCCTGTGGGATTTGACATAACAGGCACTGACCAGTGGTCATATCAGTTTCTTAATACCGATTGTTTTATACTCATAAATATTTTATAATTATTATAAATAAATAAAAAAGATTTGTAAAAATAACTATTCCAAACAGTTAGTACTGTAAAGGAACATTCAGTCAAAAAGTTCCATTGTTATGGGAGAAATCTTTTTTGTAAAATAACTATTCAAACTTGAGAGCCTAGCTGTTTTGGTTAAAAGTGCTTAGTTAATGTCATAAATGTTGAACGTTCCTGATTTGCATGATTTGTGGCACTTTTTCTAAATCTCATTTAGTCATCAAGCTAAAATTTAAATGGGTTGTGCAGTAGCCTAGGTTGGTTTCTTCAAAGTGGACTTTAACTCTAATAGTTAATTAAACATTTGAGTATCCTATTAAATCTTCACAGCTTATCCTAAATAAAAGGAACATTTGAGCATCACGTTGCCAAATGCAGGCACGTTTCCCTCTTAAATAGAATGAAAGCGTGAAGTATGTGTTAAATTTAACAAAATAAAATCAAAATGAACCACCCTTATTCTTGTCCATGACTTTGCAAAACACCGCTAGCGGCGTTATTTGTTGGAGCAATTTGAGACGATGTCTAGCACGCTGAGGGGTTCTCTTTTTGTGCTCGGACATGTTTCTGGGATGTTCAATGGTCATTAAGTTCGCTACTCAAGCCACCTGTCGCATTCGGATGACATTCGCTATTGTCTGACAACTCAAATGTGGTCTTAATAGGGTCGCTGGTAGATTCTTAAAACCGCCACCTCTGACCTGTGCATTTCTTCGCCACTGTGGATATTTGATAGCGGTTTTCATTTGAAGATTTTTAAGACCAATTTTAACAGATTGCAAAAAGTTACCTTTTCCAATGCAGAATTCTTTAAGAAATCGGTAATGTCCTGTTGAAATCATGTGGAGGGGGCTTTTCAATAAAAGCATTGCTTTATTAAACTTTAACCATGCTAAATTTCATACCTGATGAACTCGAAAACTAACCTACTCGAGGTGTGTTTGCAGATAAAGCTGAGGTTTTGGGATAAAAGGGAACGTCTTTTGAAGGGATTACTTCAAAGATTGGATTTTGAGGACCAATTACTTATGTCTATTTTGTGGAACATTAAACTTAAATGTTTGAGACTTTTCATTCGAAGTTCCTGTACGTTAAAACATATTTCAAGAGTCAAAACCACTACAAGGGTTTGAGTAATTTTCCATGTTTTCTGCAGTGACTGAATGGCAAGAAACGTTTATAGGAAACATTTTGAAAATTTCGATATTTTCATAATAAGTTTGTAAAAAGTCAATTACTGATACTTGTTAAGATATTTAGTTGTAAACATTTATTTTACTGGTTTTCTTTGTTATACAGTTTTTAGAAAGGACTGAAACAAAGAAATCTGCTTTTGTTCAATAAAATGCTTTGAACTTAAATTTCTTTAATTAATCAAACCTGAATTCTAGACTAGTACTATCTGTGTAATAAAACCCTGAATGCATGACAACCATAACTAATATACAGTACTGAATTAGATACATCATTATCCCACTCATAAGTGCGAAAAAGTAATCTGAGTCACAAAGTTGCAAATTATGGTCAATATAACCCCTCAAATCAACAAGGCTACAGATCACTCAACATTGAGACAAAGACAAAATCTGATGACTTTATTGATGTTGTTATCTTGGAGTTGACCATCTTCATTGGCCATGCCTTGATGGAACTATGACAGTTGATGAGTGCTCTTCCCAACAAGTGCATCTTTATCTAGGCAATGCTGAGTGGTGTCAGGATTCATATTGGGTACTCGGGGTACTTCAGTAGCTTTGATTAGTGGGGTGGATGTTCCAGGGAGGCTACACATCACATTTACAAATTTGATTATTTTTAGGTACAATGGTAAAACCATGTAGCAATAATATAATGGTAGTCAAATAATTTTCTCTCTTAATATCATGTACATGTAGTTACTTTCCTCTGGTCGAAAGTTTAAAAGAGCAAGTTCAATATGGCCAACATTCTAAAGCAGGAGCAAAGGAGACATATACGATTGAATCATTCCAGTACATTTCAAGTGATAAACTGATATAACTGATTTTCCCTCCATTGTTTCAAAATTTATAGAAAAGCATCTGCATTTTATACATTTATATTCTTTAAGAATAAATTGACATTGTCAAAATATGCTTTTTTTCAATTTGGCTTTGGGATATGTCCGAATTATAACAAACGTTTGTGTTGCAAGTAAGTATCAATGTGCAAGTTGGAAAGAAATCTGGTACTTCGCTTCACAGCTGATACCGACAGTTTTTGCTTATAGGATTTGTTGAGGGGACTGCACAAAGTGTGACACTTGCTGACACTTGCTTCGAAAATATGTCTGGAGTTGCAGACAGAATTGCTGTTTGCAATGTTTACATTTGGGATTTGGTATGATGTCTAATGCCTGATAACACTCTTAGTTGAAAAGCTGAGATACTGAAGTCAGGTAGTCATCAGCAGTTCCATGATTTTGCTAGGTCAATGTGGATTGACACAATTTTCATATTTTGTTAATGTTTTTGACTAATTATCCTTGAAATAGCAAAATGGCCATGCCGTTATTTCGGGAGAATTTTCATTAAAGGCGATATGAGAAGTTCAGATTAATTGTACAGACACATGAAACTTGTAACAGTTTGTGTTAATTGTTTTCCTCTAATTACAATAATTGTAGCCTCACAGGTGTTATGATGTTCATTTATGGTATTCATGTGCATGCCACTGTCAACAATTTCTTTCGGAACCAAAGGGTCTACAAGAAAAGACTTTTTTTACATAATTATCATTTACATATTATTCATAATATCATGTTTCAAGTGCTTTAAAAATGGAATAGTGATGTTTATTATAGGTATTATAATGCATTATTTCATGTTGATGAACTTTCTTGTAAATATTATTCCCATAAATTTATTTCAAAATATCTTTTTAATTTATTCAAAGGTTAATGATAATATATACCGGGTATTATAAATAAAATTTCATGTATTTATATTGAGAAAATCATTTTCTGTTAATTTTTAAAGCTTTATATGTAATATTTAAAAAAGATCAAAACACGCACCTGATGAATGGAATGATATTTTCGACTCACAGCAAGTCTTTGTGCAAGCATAATAATGAGTGAACCCAGAGGTGGTTGATAATATTTTAAAACTGTCAATGTTGTAACCACCCTTATAAAAGTGTTCTCAAAGGTTGACAACATTTTCGAGACTCCTGACTCCTAAAGAAGCAAGTTACATAATGTGATTTCTATGAAGTTTATTCAAATGTCAGCTGTAATCCTATTAAAATTCAATGGAAAGTGTTCTGAAATGTTCGCAAAGCCTGCAAATAACTTTCTGCCTGTCAATGAAATTGGGCGGTCTCTTCCATAATGAATTTTAATTAAAATTGCTGATATAAAAATATATATATTGAAAAAAAGAAGCTATTTTTCTGATGTTTTGAAGCTCTTTTCTTATGAATTTCAATAAACTCACTGCCAGTAAGTTTTTGAGTGATTATTGAACGGAAAGGTGCAATGATATTAACTAATTACTTTTGCGAACAACATTTGAATGTATTTCTGCTGCTTTACATCAATACTTTTTTCATAGATTTTTTTTTATTTGCAAATGGCTTGATTTACACCCCTGCTAATATCAGATTTACAAATGCTAAAAACATGCATTAGATTAATAGAAAAAACTAAATTAAATAGCAATAATAGTTACACTGTCCCATAAATTCTAAGACAATGTGGGTCTTTGTTTTTGATCTGGCGATTCATTTCTTGCCTTATTGAAGACATAAATATGGCTAAAATGACACATCAAAACAATACGATTTGGACCGGGCTTTGATGTTGTATGCGCAGGGCTTCAGTTAGCTCTGGCATGTAAGCCCGCATTTGGCGAATGTAAACACTAGGCCACTCAAGGCTCAAGGATTGTGACCAGTATTTCTGATATCAGGATGATTAACACAAAGAAAAGAAAGCAATTTTTATGAAGTGGATTCTGATGCAAAACTGTGCTATATTTTTACATTATTTAATAAGTAGATAGAACATTTGTGCACTATGCATGGAGAACACTTGTATTTTGTTGACATCCATATATCAAATTATTTGATCATATTGCACCCCAAATGGTAATGATATTTGCCCATGATTCAATTATTTTTGATAATTGTGAATAAATTCTTTGTGATTTCTGTTTCAATCTTTTCTGTGAAATCTTCACCAGTCTTTAACCCTTTTCCACTCAGATTAGCAAAATAAAAATGGCTATGTGCAAACAGTAAAACCAGAACAGCCTGCGAGTTATCAGGTTTTATGCTGTTTGCTACTCATAAGTATCTAAGAGTTGGAAATAAAGCCTTTAAAACTAGAATCTAGTAAGAAAGGTCTTTAATTAAATTTAACTTTCTAAAAGAACAACTTATGCGTTAAAATATGTATCTAAGTGGTAAACGGTTAAAGGAAGATTTAAAAGGATATTTTTATTTTATATAATTTATACACTTTTTATTTGGCATCTCAACAATTTTAATTGCTTAAAATAGTGGACTCCACCTGTGAGAAAGGCATATGCTTATAACTTGACACGTGCCAAATTAAACATGAATAGCTATGTAGATGCGTTACTCATTTAAATGCGTTGCCAATTTCTGATGTCACCTGTGACAACGTAAAGTGTCAAACATGTGATAACAGCAAAGCACAATCTGCCTAGACCACCAATACTTTTGGCAGCGAATATATAAATGCATTTGCACTATAATTGGCATAGTTGATTTGCCTTTTAATGAAGTTTACATTCCATCATCACATTTACAATTCTATCTCTGTTATTCTCTTTGAAAATGATTAATTTCGTAGGAATTGTTTATTTTAGAAAGCTTAAGCCGCTTTCAGGGAGAGTTTGCAATAAATAAGTAGAAAAACATAGGAAGGTTGTATTATGGCTTTCAAAACCAGACGGAAGTACATACATATGTAAGTTGTTACACAGTTGGGTATTTGAAATTCAAACATTTAGTTGGAATAATAAAGAATTCATATCATTACAGTGATATGATATAGATATTTGTAATGAACTTATTGATGCTCATATCTTTTGCACACTTTTATGTTCAAAAGGAAATAATAGTGTAGCCAATGCTTTTCTTGGGACACTTGCTCTTGGTTTGAAATTAATTAAATTTGTGTTTATGTTTTAAAAATTAAAGCGTGTTCATTGCCAGGCATAATATATATATTAGTAAGTTAAGTTTTATTTAGTTTAAACATATTTATTTTAGCTTTATTGCTTGAAAAGCATTAAGCTTTAATTGAGATGCTCTTAAATTACAAGAAGTAAGTAAAATATATGTTTCAGCATATCAAATTAATATCCTTTTAAAATGACATGCCTCAATCACTGTTCTGCGTTCACCCACAAAAGTATAAATAAGTCCATATAGAATTTCAAATAAAACTGTGACCTGACTCGCTGTCATAACATTGTTGGATACATTACATAATGTTATTTCTGTAAGATTTAGGGTTAAGTATGTAATGTTTGTAGTTTGATGAAAGCAATAAATGATAATCAAGATTTGTATGAGGGAGGTCCTCTTAATCTAACATCTTTGGCAGAAAAATGTGGGAATGAATGCACAAAATGCAGAGTTTATTTGCTTTAGGGGCTGAAATAATTAATACCTTGGGAATAAGGAATGGAGATATTAATTGAAAGGGTGTTTTGGTGGGTGGGGGACCACTCTGACTTGGAGAGTATTTAAGTAACATGTGTGAAGCAACTAGATCATGAATTGTGCAATATGGCACCATTTTTTGCTGAAATAATCACATAATTGCTAATAATTAAATGCAGCATGTAATGAAAAAATAACAATTTATTTTAAGTTTGACATGGATTAATGTACAAGAGATATATGCGTTTGTTGTGCTATTTGGTTAAAAAGACATGTGCAGTCACTGAACAAATAAATAATTTGATCTTCTTCTTCTTCTCAATCACTGATACTATTGGAGTCCAGAGGCAAGGATGAAATTTATGGTCTTCTGTAGAGCGAACAACTGTCCATGCATCTTCTTAATGCAGGCTAACAGGTTGTGGCCACACATTGTCCCAGTGGTTGGTTTTGCCTGCATACCTGCTGCGGATGTGCTCATCGATTTGGTCTGCATCTTTACAGAGGCACTATGGAGATGGTAAAGGGTTGAATCTCTTGTGCATTCTGCGATTAAGTATATTTTGCCTTGTTTGCAGTTGTAGGATTATCTCCAGTTCTAGTCTGGACAGGTTATGGTAGCTGTCCTGTTGCTGTTGCGTTCTGAGTTCATTTCTCTGATTGACTCCAGGAAAATTTGAGTGGCCAGTTAAATTTTCAAAGTAGCCCGTGACGGGTTTATTTGCACTATTTCGATTGATACTTTGGGGAAAAGTAGCCGGCATCTAGATTGAATGTAACCGTTGTAATCGCCAGCTGCCTGTGCTTCCCGAGGACACTGCTGACTGTTCTTTTCATGTTTTTTTGTACACCCTCAGCTTTTTCATTCCAACTGCCTCATAGTTTTCGTTTTCTCTGCAGTGTGGGTGGAGCATCTATGTGTTGTAATTCTGTTGTGCTACTGTGAGGTGAGGCAATCTGTTGGCTGTTGCTGCTGCTTGAACTTACCAAGCATCTGTTAGGAAGACCATCTGGATAGTCTGTAGGTGATGGTGATGCTGATACTGTTTGCAGCATGGAAAAAGGTTTCCTTTAAAGCTCTGTAGTTTGTGCAGTTGAGGCCTGTATTGCATTCACCTGCCACTGTCCCTAGTAGTATGCTCCAGCTTCACATCTATTAACTGCCTGTTACTGACCCATCTATGTTGGCTCTTATCCATGCTAACAGGGCGAAGATTTTTTCAAGCTTGGCCAGCACAAGGGCTTTCTTGCTCATTTCCCAACACTAATGTCTTCTATGGTTACAGTGAGACGGTTACAGTGAGACGGGGGACTGTGGGTGTAATTGCCAATGGGAGCAGATTGTCATGGTGCTTCATGGGTCTGAAAAATTACTGATCCTGATGCTTCCTTAGCATCACGTTGCTTTTGCGGACAAATCTAGATCTTTTAATTCTGCAATTCCTACTCTGAGGTCATTCACTGTGCTGTGCATCAGGTGATCCTATCTGGCCTTTGAGATCTGCTTCATGGCTGTACATTCCAGTCATTTTCTGTATTTGAGGATTCCGTTGCATGGTCTGTTAGTTGTATTTTTTTTGGAGGTATTTATTTATGAAGAATACTTTTATTGTTATGCTGAATATTTATATGCCTTGCTTGAATTTTTTACCAACAATAAATTCTTGTATTTAAATGTATTATGTATTATAATCCTAGATGTTTATTATAATTAAAAAAAAAAGCTTCATCTACACTTAAACGCTTATTTATTTACATCTAAATGATTTTTTGTATCAACATATATGTTAAATGTACTAAAAAGGTATTTTTACTGAAAATTATGAGTATTAGATGAGGAAGTTTCTTTTTCTTGACAGATGGTTTATGTTTCATAACATTGATTATAATCATATAAAACCTAAATGTGCTAAAATTAATAAACATGATTGAAGCCAGATACACAGTGCTCCACGATGCTTGCCTAATGATAGAGAACGTGATACATTAGAAGAACAGAGCTGGCTCCAAAACTTACCATCAGGGGTAGGGGAACATTTCAAATTCGGTTAATTTCAAATTGGAAAAAATGTAACTGAAATAATTACTGCTGGTTTGCTGTTTCAGTTTAAATGATTATTAAAAGAAGTACAGTATTTTAAAATGTGTAATTTCTTTTTTTCACACAACTTTATAGAAATAGGATTGTAAATTCCCAAACGTCGATATGACCATTTTTCTTAAGAACAATTTTATATCACTAGCTTTTGCTTCCAAATTATGTCAGTAAAATTTAGTTTTGCAAGCTTTTGCTTCTCAACTCTGTCAGTCATATAACGCGATATCACCTATCACAATTTCAGAGAACAGGCTTTTACTTTTTCTAAACAACCTCTTTGAGAAGTGTTAGCCTGGTAATTGAAATCTATTCCTATGTGACCAAAAATAATCAGGATTCATTAGCTGTAAATGTTAAATGATAATGAACCAATGTAACAGAAGTAAGTTGACCGCAGACTTGAGAAGATCTCTTGCCTGGCCCGCTGTATCATGATTAAAATCAACTAATTACATTCAATTAGTCACATTTATTTAAGTATTTAATTTGATTGTTCAGCATTTTTCAGCATTTTTCCGCATTTCATTCATGTATAAACTGCTAATGGTGTTTATGCATAATGAGGTAATTAATTTCCGAGACAGTTCAAGAACCAACAGAAACTTTATATTTCAATTTTTATAATTACAACTTAATGTGTACAAAAGCTGCAATTGTTAAAAATTCAAGGACCACAACTGACTTTTATTTGCTGGTGTACACATCTGGTTTTACTTTCGTTTCGTTCGATTAGGCAAACGTCAAAATAGAAACATTTGTGCAAAACAATGGTGGAAATATATAATTTCACTATTGAGAATGAAAAGCAGCATTATTAAGTTCAGGGAAGACAAGGACAACATTTGACCACTTGTTGATAAAAAAGTAGAAGAGTCATAAAATATAAATTATATTAGCAAATTGGTATGGTTGAGCGGTTAATCTGGCAATGAAATACAGGTCATGTGATAGGATTATCAATTCAAATGCGGAATTCAAGAGACAGGGCAAAAATTTGTAATGATTATCTTTAAGATACATAGTGATACTCATTAAAGAATAAGTAATTAAGTTGAATAATACACATTGGTTTAAATAATGATTGTTGTAGGATTGTTGATAAAAAAAAGCAAATTATATTTGGGTTAATTTTTATTAGGATTATTTATATAAATAAATAAAGTTTAAAAACACAAATAATTGATATTAATTTCCTAATATGTTCATACATAATTTGTATATTCCTGCATGTGGTGCAATTAATCAAACCACAAACATATTGCAGGTTTTAAATAATCAGATTTCAGGCTGGAAGATCAAATGATCGAACACTTATTGAATTAGTTCTCTCATCATTTTTAAACGTCTGCTTTCAATGATACACATATACAGGATTGATGAAATACTATTAATCATTTTACTTTCAAGTTACAACATCTGCCTTAATGGTATTCACATTTAATTGATCTTCTTTTTATATAATGTTTATCGACACAGATGGTACCTAGCACAAATTGACCCAAAAAAAATTATTTATAAGTATACTAGAAAGAACATTATACAAGATAGCAGCAAATTCGTAATTGTTATTAATGAGATGGCCAGTAAGTGTATTGGTGGTCCTTCATTTTTGGGAGAGAAGTTTACCCACGAAACAAAGTCAGACTTGTTAGCAACAAGGTTCTGACATTTCATACAATGGGACATAGATTTATGGGTTGTCAGGGTTTGGAGCCAGCCGGGAAGTTCGTTATAAGCTTGAAAGATGAGAGATGAAGAAAAAATTGCATATTTTTAGGAGATTAATTACAAGAGGGTGTACTTGGTTATTATTGTAATTGAAATAATTAGTTGCCAATTGGTGATACCGGTGTGCGGTAAGCTAGGGTCTTGGTAAGCAAGATTCTTAACATTTTCGTAATATATTTAATTATAGTGATAATTTAAAGCATTAACTTATGATATCAACCCATTTATTTTATTCTTTATAGCATGCATTTTAAGCAAAATATTTCGTTATTACTTTAATGGGTTTTATTATTAACTGCGGATATTTTTAAGGACAACATTGTTAAGAAGCCAATGCATAGTGCATCTGTCAGCAGGAAGCATATGTTTGAATCTATCAGTGGCGTCTAACAACCCAACTCCAGCAAAGTGCTGCTTCCATTCCATTCATCATTCGCCTCCATTCCTCATTCCCATCTACATATCTTTCACCTGTATAACCAGTGATCTTATTCCTCAAGCATGCTTGTGAACACAAGTTCTTTGCAAAGTGCCGATGAGCCGTGGAATTATTTTTTTCTTTGCTTTTCCTTCCGAATGTCTGTTTTTTTAAGGTGGAGGGAGGAAAATTAGTTTTTGTCAATCTTGCATGACACGTATTACTGTATCGATAAACTGAGGTTATATTTTGGCTTGTTTATGAGCGGTATGGGTAATTTAATGATATGTTTTGCATTATTTATTATTATTTGTATAAGAATTATTTTGTTCTTATTATGGTGCTTTTTGGCAGTAAGACAAATATTGTGTACCGGTATGTCAAAATATTAGTCAGGATTTTTATAATATATGTTTATTATTATGGAACGTGATACATTGGGAATGTTCATGTCTTCAATCATTTGCATACATTGCTTAGCATAAATAAAGGCTTAACCCTTTGCATGCTGGGAAAATTGTCGTCTGCTAAAATGTCGTCTGCTGAATTTCTATAATAAGCATTTTCTTCGATATTTTTCAAAGAATACTATCATAATAGCAAACAGTTTGGATCCAGATGAGACGCCACGTTCTGTGGCGTCTCATCTGGATCCAAACTGTTTGCAAAGGCCTTCAAAACTCGGTTCCCGCACTGAAAGGGTTAAATCCCTGGTGGTCTATGAAAAATGTTTGAATTACCCATGCATCTGTGTCTGCAGTGCATAAGTTGCACAAACAAAACTTTTCATGAATCTTTTAATGTTTCAAATAACCAATTACTATAGCTGTATAGTGATTTAGTGGTTTTTAAGTTGTCGTGGTGATGGAATTTCTATTTCTTTAACTTCACACCTGGAATGGATGAAAGTGACATACCATAGCTAATAATTATTCCAGCTGAGGTCACTTTATTTGATCACATTATCTGAAACGACCAGAAACTTTGAAGATAATCTCAAAGAAACTGTTCAAAGTTTTGAAGTTTAAATCGGAAATTTTCTTTTCCGAAGTAAAATGTTTAAAGATGCACCATCCAGCTTCAAAGGAACCCTGCAGGATTGTAAAGAAGTTTGTTAATAATTATTTTGTTTTTAAGCCTGTTAGGACGAAAACTCTTGCACAAACACATACACTATTTAAATAAACATGATCCCAATACTTGTTGAATCGTTGAATCATTCGGGCTCTGTTAATGGAAGGTTTGGTGAAAAAAACACCTTTCAAAGACGAATCAAACAAACTTGTTGTATGCTATTAGGTTTGATATGTTATCCAGATTGGTTGGCGTTTACATGGATTCCGTGAGATCTTAAACGTTCTAAAAATCATTTACCCTTTCATATCTTTTGATGTAGCCAGACATTTATACACAATTTACCATAACTAAGATGTTACCTTGCACATCGCAGAAAAGCCTGTGTTGGTTGCCAATCAAACAAAATTAATTTAAAAAACTATCAGTCTTGCAACAGCACCCCTCGTGCATGTATTTCACTGACGGTTTAAAAATATTCGTCTCAATGCTCATGCTTTTATTATTTATGCGTTTATGAATTAAAAACCCATTTGCGGAATTATAATCTTATCATTCAGTGAATAAGCACAGAGTTTTCAATGCATTCACAGCTAGAAGCTATGCACTGATTTACACTCACACTTTAAGTAACCTGTCAAAAATCACATTTAAATGCGTGCGGACTGTGGTTTACGCTGATACATGTAATAAGATAGTACTTTCAGCTTTGCATTTCACAAAAAACATAAAAGATGGTGAGCATGTCATCATTAAATAAACATTAGGTGATGATAATATCATGGCTTAATTTTATTCTTAAAGAAGCAAAATCAGTCAAAAGTACTTGCACAGTCAAACAGGTATTTGAGAGTCAGTGATGTATAACCCTTCAGATTTTAGTATTTACTTTTGAAACATAAAATTCTTTGGGTTAATTACAGCAGAAGGTAATTGCTGATAAGACTCATTACACTAATGACTTTTGCAACATTAGCTATTGTAGTCTTTTATCATGTTTATCTGATTTTGTGCAAAAAGCTAAAACTAGCTGCTACTTAAAGAATTGTGTGCATGTCAAGTTGTTGTTGCTGTTTTTGTGAAAGTAGAAACGTTGATAAATTGATAAAGAAAAGTTATCACCTCAATGTTTTTACTAAAGTTGTGTAAGTTCTGTGATTGAAGCATGTGTTTGTGTTGAATTGTTTCTGTGAAACAAACTGATACAATATAGTCACTAAACAATTGTTTGTTGTCTGGCAAATAAAATATATGTGATAGATTTATGGTACACATTTCCTTGTTTTTCATTTACAGACATGATAATCAGATGCAGACATCTCTTGTCTGAGGCAAAAAATATACCCACCCAAGGAATACCTTGAATACCATGGATTTTGACAGTCAGCAATGATTTGCCCCAGTTGTTTCTTTCATTTCTGTATTAATCTTTTACCAGTTAGATACATATTTTGATGTATTTGAAGTCCCTCATTAAGTTAAATTTAATTAAAGACCATTCTTACAAGATTCAAATTTAAAAGGCTTCATTTCCTACCCTTAGATACTGATGAGAAGCAAACAGCATAAAACCTGAACAGACTGCAAGTTACTCTCAGGCTGTTGTGGTTTCATGCTGTTTGCACATAGCCATTTTAACTTTGCTTCGGTGTGAAATGGTTAAAAATGGGGAAAGAATCAATGGACCATGAATTTTGAAATGTTTAATGTTCTCTAATTATATATTCCTATCTAATTATTTTATTATTTAAAGTAACAGTTATCAAAGCCATTTTTACTGCCTTATCCTAAACATTAATATTAAATTGCATATGGTTGTAATTTTGTTGCTCCATAATTCAAACTTCATTTAAAATCAGGGTAACCATCACATCATCATCACTGTGAAGCTGAAAATGTGTCTTCTAGTGTTTTTTTGTTGCAATGACACATCAAAGTGGGGTAATTTTACAAAGTAAATAAAGGTTGACTAGAAGCAAGATTCCTTCTGAATAGCAGCTATAAAGGTGTCAGTCTGGAACAACAGTACGCCATGATAGTTGTTGTGTAAAGGCACATCATGTCAGCTTTATGTTTGTTTAAACTGAGTGTCATTTTGGTTCAGAGTGTTTTGAAATACACAATAAAGCCAAAATATGGTAAATTTTTGTACAACACAAGTACATGACATTTTGTATCATCATTGCTTATGTTTAAAAAAAATGAAAACAGTGAAACAAAACGCATGTTTTTTGTCAGTCAAACAATTATGATTTAGTTTATGTTGTTTAAGTCAAGATTATACTTAATGTGAGCAGAAATATGGGTTGTAATTGTAGTATTTAAGAGATTACCAGGGTAGTTTGATGTTTGATGATGATACAATGAAAAGATCGCACTGTATGTAGTTACACATTCGTTCTTTAAACTTTTTTATGCCTTGTTTTATGGAGGTAAAAAGTTTCTCTTTTTTTTCAAAAAAATGGCAAAGCTACAGAAGAAATTTGTTTACATCCATCATTATGTGGTCATTAAGGAACACAGTGCAATCTTGTTTCATACCAGTTGATATCAGTATGTCCACCAATGTTTGTAATCAATGTTGGTAATTAACGAACATTGCCCTGTGTGTTTGTTTTTGCCGAGTTGTTTGGGGGCCCATTTGTTTATAATTAGTCGGCAAACAGTAGAAAAACATGATACACCAAGTACACGATGTATGAAGTATGAAGTACATGATTTACAGCTTCCACAGAGAGGGCTACCATCTGGAGGAAAGAATCTCAAGAAGGATTAAATTGTTCTTGCGAGACTGATTTATAATATTTCTTGGCCTCTAATAAACTCCTTTGCCATGTTTCTTGTCAGTAGACTCATATTTCCATCACTGAACATGCCACTTGCATCAGCCCCTGTTTGTGAATGTTGAAGACAAACATGGAGATTTTATTTTGTAATATTTGTTTCTGTTAATTGAATGCTGATACATTTTTCTTGAATTTGAATGCTTATGAAATACTGGACAAACTCTGGTTTTAATTTGTAATTTTATTACAGTGTTATATGGCTTGTCTTAAGAATAAGCTTTTTCATTAAAATGATCAGACACCCTGCACTCTAATGCATATTCTTACAACTAAAAACATTAAAAACCAACAAGATGAGTTTGTCTTCAATAAGTTTAAACTTATTTATATTTGCTTGATTGAATAGAAAGCCTAATGATTATTTGAACAGCTCTCAAGTCAGTTTCCTGGGACTAGAACTAGTACTTGATGTCTTTTAGGGAGATCTTAAGAATGCTCCCACAGTGGAGAGCGAACCCGTGACCTCGTTGCTAGGTGGACACCATATCCACTAAGCCATGACAACCTTTGTCTTGAACTGTCCTTAACAAACCTTTAGATTACATGTTTGTTGAAACAGAAGGAGCAATGTTAATTATTTCCAATCCAACAAGTTGCAATTCAATCAAAGCCACCTTGGATTTGCACTATTTGCTTACTGGAATACACAGCACTATTTAAAGATCCTGTTTCATCAATCACTTACTTTCAGTGATCCTAATTGAAAATACAGACTTCAGCTAATCAGACTTACTCCCTGGTTTACAATAACATGGCTGATTATGTACTAGTGAAACAGTCTGTGAATTAGCAATTCCTGCTGATTTTCTGCTGACTTTTAGGCACTGATCCATTCTTCCTTCCTCACATTCTCAAGGTACAGAAGTATTTTACAGAACTCATTGTTGTTCATATTTCTCAGTTCAAAGGACCAGAATTGTAATGTCATGCACTGATTTGCACTGATTTCAGGCAAATTGCTGATGAGACTTTAATCCTGAAGAGTTCTATCTTCAACATTTACTTAACCATTTGCATGCTGGGAAATTTGTCTTCTGCTAAAATGTGGTCTGCTGAATTTCTAAAATTAGCATTTTCTTAGATTTTTTTCAAAGAATACTATCAGAATAGCAAACAGTTTGTATCCTGATCAGACGCCACGTTTTGTGGCGTCTGATCAGGATCCAAACTGTTTGCAAAGGCCTTTAAAATTTGGTTTCAGCACTTAAAGAGTTAAGAAAGGTATGACCATGCATACACAAGAAGGCTTTCTCTGTAACACCTGCTAGTGTTAAAATGCCTATGTGCTGAATATAAAACAGTGTAAAACACATATCTGATCTATTTAAAAGAATAATGAAACCAGTGACTTAATTGTCATTACAAATGCAAACTATTCTTTGAGGTTACCTTTGCATCTAGGACTTTCCCAGTGACCATTGATTCTGTGTTTGTTTGTCAAGTATGTAAATATCTTAGGGTTTTCAATGTTACCACATATCATTGTCAACTTTGGTAGGCAATTGGAGAGCAACCTTTGGTCCATAATTGACATTTAATCAGTAAAGGTGTAAAACATTAATCAAATCATTTAGAAACATTTCTTCACTTCTGAACCCCATAAAACATTTTAATGTAAAATTGATGTGGTATTCTGGGCAAATCTTGTTGTGCAGTCACGACCACACACAGACTTAATGGATCCATAAGTCATGCGACCATCATGTCATGTGACCATGTCCATTTCACAAACTTTAAATGTTTACACTCATTATGGTAGAGTAAACATTTGACAATTATCATTGAATTTTAATCGAGATACTGTTAAAGAATTAACTGCTTCCAATGGGTTTATCTCCAGTAATTTAAAAAGCTACCATTATACCGAAATAAAGTCAGCTTTTTATAACTTTAACAATCTCTCTCTAGTACACGCATATTGGATCGTATAATTTCTCAACGAAAGATCATCTGCTAGTGGTAACTGTATATCACTGCATGAGTTTCACAAGGTGATGTTTATGTCCAGTTTTATTTTAATGTCATCAGTGTTCATGGATATATCTATGTTTAATTGTTAATGGCACTCATTTTTATGGCTCACTCAAATAATTGTAATCTGTTCTGTAAAGGCGTTAACTGTATGTTGCTGTTTTTTATTGAAGTTAAATGTGCAGCAAATTCATTGTTTAAATTTTGTATTTTGATCTTAATTTTCAACTACCTTTTATACCATGCATGTTCTGAATAAATCTGTGAAAATAGGTCTTTAATATGTTTGACAGACTTCTTTTCCGGAATGCTTGTGTTTTTACACATTATAATGGACTTTGGTTAAGTAGTATTGCAATTTATAACGTTCGAATATTTGTAAACATATAACAGTTATATAATATCTTGTTAAATAATATTAATTTGCATGCCATTTAGTCATAATTCTAATCTAGGTTTTAAGTAAGGGAAGAATTGCCAGACATCATTTGTATTGAAATTATTATTAAGATACCATAATTCTGTCAATTAAAAGTTTAGGCCTATACTTGCAGGATATCTTAATAGTTGCCTATTTAAGTTTTTTGAATGGTAATTATGATGTCACCTACTATTAATATTGTTGTTTTTAAGTGTCATTGATATGTCTGTGATATTGTTAACCACATCTAAATCTTACTTGTAGGATTTAAAACAATTGTACTTATCTAAATGGAAAAGCATAATTGCAACTTATTAAAGAATTACAGGATAAACTAGGAGTGTGTCACAGACACTTATACACCACACAACATGTTTGGACACAGACAAATCAAATATGCAGTGGACAAAGGGCCATAATTCTGCCCAATCATTTTATAGCCTTAATTCCCTTTTCCACTATAATCTGTATCACATTAAAGTAACTCAACTGTAAAAGTTTAAGCAAGACCACTCTTAGTTTTAAAGGAGTTGAAAACGCAAAATTTTGGGACTACATATTCTATATTGGTAAAACTGACAAGGGCCATAATTCTGCCAAAACTTGTGGCAGCAAAAATTCCTTTTTTCGAAGATCATTTTTTCATCTAGGTGATTGTGACAAGTGTTTGAGCAAGATTCACCCAGAAGATAAAGAGGACTTCAAAACATAATCTTTGGATCGTACTTCAGAGATACGTACAAGTTCAATGCTGTATGCCATCGAATCCACGGATCCACGGGGGCATACAAATATCCATCCCCATTAAAGGGCTAGCCATTATATTATCAGGATTATGTTAAGATTTATTATTACCAAAGATTTATATAAGCCATCATTTATTCTTATTAAATCAAACAATTGTTTGCTTCATAAAATAATGACACTTGTCCTGAATATGTGGTAGACATAAATTCACTGGTTTATACAAATCCATTTATTTGGATATTATCTTATTTGCTGTTGTATAATATTTGTGAAATATGGTTAAATTGTTTCTGCTTTGATTGTTTGCAATAATAAAAGGCTTGAGTCTACTATTAATAATAAGTTTTTTTTCACAGAACTGGGAAATTTAATTTAATATCTATGGTAACTAAATATATGGTAGTTATGGTAACATGGTAGGTCACAGTGAAATGGTTGCCGGTCACTGAGAGATTGTCTACAATTGATAATGGCTGATAATTCCTACAGATAACAGAAGTCAGTTCACCATGTCCATAGCAAACTCTGAAAATAATCACTTTTCCACCAAGCCCAGACATGATAGATATCATTTTGCATGGAAAGTGTGAAAGACCAGTACAAATAAACCATTATCTTCCGTTCTCATGATGAGGGCCATTCATTAAATATATGGAAAAAAGCACTTTGCAGGACATACAGATTCACAAAATATTACTATTTTTATTGAGCAGTTTATGTCTGACATAAACAATTTTTCTTCATATTTTATGGAAGTTGGCATGAATTGGCTAGACCAAGTCAGACAGAAAATTCAAGTAGCATGGTCACAGAATTCTGTTGAAATGATTAGAAAACGACACCTTTGAATCCCATTTTCAAAGTATCCACTTACTTTGAAGGCTGCCTGTTTATCATCACAGGGGTCCAAGGGGCCACTGGTCCTGAGCTCCTTTATCAGAGGGCTAGCAGGGCGCTGTCAGGCCTGATTTATCAGGTCCTGCCCCCTAAAGCTACCAGGGATTCAGCCCCCTTTTGACCCCTTCACCTGGGCCTCATCATCATTTCTTGCTTCATTTATTCCTCATTGGGTATTGAGAATTTATATCTTAGTGTTTAGAAATAGGCCCAGATAATTCTGATAAAAATATTCATGTAATTCATCAAATTAGCCAGGAATTGTTTGATTTAAATATTCATGTAATTAATGCATTTAGCAACTCATTGGCTAAAATTTTTCATAATTGGCAAATTGAAGAATATAGCTTTATCTCCATTTGATCCTGTAATGTTGTCATTATGTTGCAAAAAAGTTACATTTGGAAAAATACATATTGAGCCAATGGTATGTTAGTAATATGTACCGTAAAAAGTTGTGTATAAGGCGCACTTTTTTACCCTAAAATTTCATTTTAAAAACTTGATGCGCGTTATGCACAACTACAGCCATGCGAAGACATTTTTTCCCTGTCAGTTACCCAGTTGCGGTAATTTGCATCATTCTGTTTTCCGGTGTTTTAACTGTAACTATGTTAATAATAGTGTTATATTTACGATCTGAATAAGATGGACAAACATTATAACGTTAACATAAATATTTTCTATCTTTTTCAGGTACGTACAGAGCATTGAAATCAAATAAATTTGAAGGAGAGAATGAAAAACAAGGAAGCCATTTTTATTTAAATGTTATTGTTTTCCCACAATATTATACCCTACTGTACTAGGGTTACACAATTTATTTGGGGGCACTTGTCGATTTACAATAGTATGTCGGCAAGGTCTTTCCCGATATATTTATGAATATTTTTCTTGCTTTTCAAATGTGTTAATAAAATTGATGTTGTGTTTGTTTACACGTTTTCATACGTCTTGTCAAGATTGGGGATGTGATTATCGAGCAATATGCGTCACCTGTCAAGTTTTGTGTAGCTGGGCTATTATCAAAACATGCGAACCAGCAAACGGCTTCACACACCTCCATTGTTTGTTTATCGCCGGTAATGTCGTAATGGTGTTGAGAAGTTTGAGTCGTTTAAGTCTCCTGTCAATTATAGACACTCGAAAAGAACGCATGATATCGGCATTGTAAATAAAACATGCGGTTGTGAATTAGTCATGCATGAATAACCACGTGACAATACCAATCAATAATGTCAGTTTCTTAGTTATAACTAATCCATCCGTTGTGTACTCCACGATAAAATCGTGGACAGTTACTTCGGAGACATATGATGAAAACCTTGATGGTATCCTCGTGGAAAGTGTGCATTTCATGCATAATTCATTTAAATCCAAACATTAATTTTTACGCATAATATGATTTAAATAAAACACAAACTAGTTGTATCGTTATCGTCTTTAGAATAATTAATAATGGAAGCAATAAAAGAACACGTAAGATCGGCAATCTAAATATAACGATTTTCAGTTAGCCTGCGGTACGAAATTTTTCCCCCGATTTTTTTGCTTCAAAAACTTTTTTCCCGTTTTTTTACCTTAAAAAAGTAGATGCGCGTTATACATAAATGCGCGTTATACACAACGTTTTACGGTATTTATTTATTTATTTTTATTAATTTAGCACTTGCTTAATGCATAAGGAGATTCTTAATAATTTGATTCATCTCATAACTAACCTAAAAGCTTTTTGGTTTTTAATATGTGGACCTATAATGATAACTTCACGAAAAACGACACATTCCTTTACATTTTGAAGGACTTTTTTTATAACGTAAACAAAACCAGTCCTGCTAAATTCCGGTTTTATTTTAACAGGGCCAGTTTTGGTGTCATTCAAATCATTTAACCTCCAGTAACTGTCCTGCACCATTGAAGGCAGATGGTCTGGAAGTTTATAAACAATGTTGTCACCATTCTATCAATCAGATTTTATGGCCGCATAAAGATTCATTTAAACAGTGTTTACTTAGGAACACAGTCAGTGATTGGGTGACAACATACCGAGCATAAAATAATTGTGAATTTTGTTTTCAATCACTGACCGAACCAGCTGTATGCAAAATGTCCAAGTGTCGGGAGCGTGTTGGTAGACATTGACTGGTTGGTTGCAGGTTGGCAGGATATTGAGGACATTTATTAGGCGGCTGTGTATGACAGGATAATTGGAGAGTCCGAGATCATGAGAAATCCTTTATGCAAATACTAGAATCAACCTACCTGGAGAAATTGATATGAACTGTTTGCTATGCCATTTGGATATATTTATTTTGTAGAGATTTGTTATAAGATGGCACTCTCCATGCCCTTTGTAATGCTAGAGAAGTATTTTTGAAGTCAGCAGAGCTCTTCTGGGTTAGAGTGGTTTCTAACCCTCTTTCCTAGACTGCTTGATAAAGCTCTTTATCTAATCTTTGGGTTTCATCATGCCTCAAATATATTTATCTGTGAAACGACTTGTTAAACATTTGGTTTACTGTTGACTAAGTGTTCTGCTCAAATATTCTGTAGGGACCTTTGTTTAAGATTATTCACTAAACCCAAACCTCCATGTAAAAAATTAACACATGATTTGGTCATCTAGTGTTGACACACTGTGCAGAATACAGCTTTATAAAGACCATTTCATACCAAGCAGTTTCACTTCCTGTCTCACAGACGCTTTAACCCTTTCAGTGCGGGAACCGAATTTTAAAGGCCTTTGCAAACAGTTTGGATCCAGATGAGACGCCACAGAACGTGGCGTCTCAGCAGGATCCAAACTGTTTGCTATTCTGATAGTATTCTTTGAAAAAAAATCGAAGAAAATGCTTATTTTAGAAATTCAGCAGGAGACATTTTAGCAGACGACAAATTTCCCAGCATGCAAAGGGTTAAGCTTCACAGTGCTCCAAACACAAACAATAATAGCCTAAATTGTTCCTCTACAACAAAACATGCAAACTTCAACAGGAGAGCTAAAATTTGAACATCCATTAAATGTATTTTTGCGTATATCTTTTTTTGTAACGCCATTACTGCATTTAGTCTACCCTGGCTGGATGTCAATTTGTTCATATAAATCAACATTGGCCTCTCAAAAAGCATTATTTTGTCAATATGGTTAATTCATTTGCATTTGATAGGGAAATAATGTCTGCAGAGTGGATTATTAAATGGACAATACTGCTTAGTTTATGTAAATATACATTTCTTAAGTGCCGTTTCATCGAAGGCAGATAATCGAAAGTGCTTACAGAGATGGCAGAATGCATTTCCAAATAATTGATTGACAAAACGGAAATTCTATACCCCATTATGTCATATCGTCATGTTTAGTGGGAAGATAAAACAGTTTTTGGATGGATTTCCAATTATCGTGTTTTATAGACTCTTATATTACATGTTTCAAGAGGCTTCGCTTAGTTATGGGAGGCTGAAAGATGTTTTATGTTATGGAGCCAGCAGACAAAACAAAAGTAGTTCTGATGGTAAAACATCGCTGATTGGCGTTTACAAATTCAGACAGATTCTTGTCAGGTTTTATGGCTCATTGTTAGAATAATTGTTTAGCTTTTAGATAGATTCATATCACTTTGTCTATATCTTTGAAAGATTGATTTCTGGACCTTTCTCTTAATCATCTTCTGCTCATTTCTTCTTTGATTTTGCATTTATATTTACTTTTATGTCATAAGTTACTTCATACATTTCATTAGGTCTTAATTTAAGATTAATATAAGTTGGTTAAAAATATTTTAACAAAAACCTTTGACATGGCCTTTTTTTCTAAAAAACAAACAGGTACAGCTGTATGTTTTACATCATTCAACATCGCATTTTAGAGATATTATCTGATGAAGATGTGCTAATATTTTTCACATCCATAAATGAGCAAAAATTTCCTACTGATTCTCATTAAAGATACAACAGTATTTCGTGAACTCGATTTGTCTTTCAACCTCCAAATCTCTCTTAGTTTATGAAACTGCAAATAGTTGGACAATATTTTTTATCAGATCTGCCTTGCAGAATATTTGGAGCCAATGATTTTCTGGCCATGATGACATCTTGCTAGTTTTGGGATTTGATGATATTTGAAAGGCTGTAACTAGTTATTTCATCATTGCTTAACTGGTTGGTCGTTTATTGACAGTTTTCCTAATAATTTGATTTATTGTCATTAAGAGTCAGTAACTTAAATTTGTTTTGTCCCTTATTTGTTGCCATGAGTGAAAAACACATTGCACACAATAAAATAAGACTTATTAAAAGAAGTATCTTTCTATTCTATTCTGCATGAAGATATGAAAAAAATGTTGGGTGGTGCATTGATAAATTGTAGTTGTTACCATAATTATCATTTTGGAAACCAGATTTTATAAATCTGATGAAGGTTTACCCAATATAAAGACGTTTTACTGCTTGTTGAAACTGTTTTTAATTTGCACACACAAATCTTAAGCAAAGATGCAGTCTTAAAGACAGTTTTGCTGAACTGTCCTCAAGACTGATGTTTAGCCCCTGAAGTGTTGAAGTGAAAACAATCCACCAACTGTTGCTTTTATTTATACACATGTCAAAACCATTTATACATCACAGAGCTTCTTTGCCCTTTGACCATCATGTAAACACCCTGGACTGTTATTCTAGGGTGGATTGCTGTCAGTCTTCATTTGTAGCACGTAAATTTGATCACAATTATCAATATTGGAATGATGCACTAGTAAATTTCATTTATGTTGACCTTAATCTCAAAGTATAAAGAAAAAAGCAAAATTAAATGGCATTTCAGGATGAGAAATGAAATAGCAGCTTCTATCTGTTTTCTTGACTTCTTTTAACAAATGTCCAGGCATCAATCGAAAAGCTGAGAATGAAGAAAGACAAAAACAAATCTAGAAAAATAAATAGCAAAAATAATCTTCCAGAAACCATGCAAATAATAAAGTCAGACATATGTCTAAAAACAGCTTTAACAACTTTTTGAGGGCTCCAACACATTGTTTGGGTGCTTGCTGATCTATGCCATCCAGAAGCTTGTTGCTTCATCAGGATTTGAAAAAGGCTTGGTTTTGAACATTCAAGCACCTGGGAGCTGTCATTCAACTTGATGCCAAATTGATTGGGTAATTCTTACAAGTCCAAACTTCCTGCAAGCTACATAATTACTTACCTGTTTGGACAAGATATAAACAATACTTTTTTAGAAACTAATTAGAAAGTGTTTGAAACTTGAAATTGTGAAACATTTCATTTGTAGAATTTTCTGTGCTGAACAAAAGTAACAATAACTTGCCAACCATATAGCAAGAAGAAACAATAACGCAGAGGCAATTACACATTCTGGTCTTTTGAAATTGGTCTAGTAAAAAATGTTTGGGGCATAGTTCCTGCTTATTGGAACATTTTTATCTTTTTTACCTTCTTACAGCTCTTGAACAAATTAATTAAATGTTTCATTACATTTTGCATGCAGTCACTATGACTTAGGTAACATTTAATGAAATCTTTGACGTTTTAATGTATTTACCACTAAGAAAATTTAAAAATAGCCGCTGATGATGATTTATATTATTATTACTATGGCTGCCAATTCCTTATATTGTCAGTATTGACTTGGCTGATTCTTCTACTAGCATGTCCTACACAAATATATCATTTGGAATAAGGTTGCATTATTTCCGTCATACCAATTACTAAAGATAAATGGACATGTCCATGACCATTTGTAAGCTGCCTTTAGACTTTGCCCAGCAATGACTATATCTGGACCTCAGCTGCAGAAAAAGAAGCATTAAACTAATCAGTATAATTGGCCTAACTTGATGAGGACTCACTAATGCATTGATTTACATGTTCATCATCAATATTCCTTCATTTTATAGTGGTCCAGGGAATTGGGAATCATGGCTAGCCTTGTTAGCAGGGTATTCTGGGAAAAGGGATGAAAATGGTGTGCAGAAAATAACAGGTTTGGTGTTTCTGGAATTCAGCAGGCTTGAGTGATTATTGGGGATATTATCTGTTGTTTCATTTCACATTTTCTTCTGCAATGTTTGTGACAAATTGACTTCTCTCTGACCTAATGACTGATGGGTGTCATGTATTTTTAATGAAGGGATATGAAGTGATTTGTAGGGAATGTGGGGACTTTAATACAAAAATTATTCCACATTGATTATTCCATTTGACGTCCAACGTAATCATGCTGTTTTGTTTTGTTTCCTTGTTGCAAAAATATTTGACGTTTACAATTGTTGCTTGGTGACTAATCCTACTGTAACATATCTTGTTACAATTTCTCTCTGACATCCCATTCAGCAAGGGATTTGGCTAATAAATTTCTGGTCTCCCTCTGATGGAACAAATTTAACATTTCTGTGTTAAACATGGTGTAAAACAGTTTGCTGCCGATTCTAACAAGTGTCAGTCAAATGGGTGGATATGGCTTCTTATCAGATATGAAATGACATGAATTAATTGAGCCAGAAGAGGACATGTGTTACCATGGTAACTTGATGCCTTAGAAGCTGATGGAGCCAAAAGGCTTCATGCCATGGTTTACAGCAATGAAAGTCATAAAAATTATTATTTTCTGCCATTTATGCCAATCATTTCTGGTACATTTCAGACATATTTGTTTAGACAGCAGGTTTCATTTAATTTCCATTGACCACACAGCTTCGTAAGAAACTCTACCAAAGTCTGCATTGTTGGTTGACAGCTTTGGCATATTTTGCTCTTCATGTCGCCCCATGAAGTTTTTTCTGTAGAATGATTCAATTATTATGGGTATTTGTGTTAATAATTCATATTGTCTTGTCTAAGTATGTATTATTGATGTATATCAGTGTGTGGTAATCTTGAAGGTCTCAATAGATTAGAAAAGATTGATTGAACCAGAAGCAAGGTTAGAGGTTACAGTGGTCGGCCAGCAGGGCCAGAATGATAAATCATGGAACCCAAAGATACCATTGGAACACAAAGATAAATCAGGGTGTCAAAATACTTGCTGGAAACACAGTATGGGGGACAATTATCATTAACCCACTGAGATTAAGGTGTTTAAAGAAGTTTGTTATCTGAAATCTTAATGAGCTTAGCTTGATAAATCCTGATGAAAGATTGGACTGCACACTGAATCAGTAAAGTGCAGGGTTACTTGCATTGGTGATATAATTGTTACTGCTCCCATGTTCTGGTGTTAAAATGTTCTTTGATGGTTCAGAAAGCGTAATTTACTGGTTACTGCTTATTTGTATTTAAAGATTTGTTCAAAGGGTATTATCCTGTCACTGTGGTCTTGCTTGCAAAAATAGAAGTTAAGTCAGAATGAAGGTCAACAATTTTAAGGGGCTCTGCAAGTGCAAATCAAAAAGATAACTTTTTATTGAAGATTATTAGGAGTGCAATAGTCAGTAACATCCTTTTGAACTATAAAACTTTGAAGGCTTAATATCCTAATAGCCTAGTGTTGTCATGGACATGGCTTCAAGATGTGTATGATAATTACCCAATAATCTTTTTGCTGTAAATTTTCACATTGATTTTCATTTATCAAAAGAACAACACATGGTAATGTTAAAATTATTTTCCTAGTCTAAAAAAATTACATATAAATAAAGCAATATGATCTATAAAAAGGTAATTCAGATTATATTTAAATTATTACATTAATCATAGAGAACTTGAAAGAAACGAAAATAGTGCATAAGGTACCAGTGAAGAATGAAGAGCAAAACAATAGACTTCATAGACAATTCCGAGCATTGAGTCACCAATGCAGGTCATGTTATAATAAAGACTGGTCACCATGGTATCATCAGGCTCAGAAAGGTCACCGGGGTCATGAGCATGAATGTTCATTAGTGTGTCTGTTGTCACTGTTGTCAGAGGTCTGATAGTGCTGGGGAGATAATGCAGATCAGGACTCCTGTTTGATACCTCCAGATAGCAATGAGTGTTCAAGTGAAAACTTCTTTAATGAAGTCACATGGTTGCGGTCATTCCCCTTCTACTACACTAGCATTAAAACATTCACTTCAAGAGTGTTGATTCCAGGAATCTATCATCTTAAACATTTTGATAAAAAATTAAGTGTTACAATCCAGCCTCTGAAAGTTTACAGAAAATATTTGTCTTTATCCAATATATGTGTTTGCCTTCTACAAAACAGATGTGAACAGCAAACCAGGATAACATTCACGTATGATGGTCATGTTAAAATGCGATTCTCTCATATCGAGCGTCTCCTGATATCGATCATTTTGTTAACATTAAGAACGAGGCTCTCATGATGACGTTACTGGTACGCGGTCCGATTATTTTGTTTCACTAACATTACTACGTTTGCAAATAAATACAAAAATGACCAAAATGAGGAAAAAACAACTATAATATTATTACTAAAATAATTTAAATTGATCCTTGTTACATACATTTTATTGGTCCACTTCATAAAATTTCCACATGAATTGAAGCTGACGACTGCAGCACTGTAGTGGTAACACTTAAAAATGATAACTTTCACTCTCTCGATTTTCAGAAAAAGTTACCTAAAATCATTGTAGATTCTAGCTTAAGAGCAGTGCATGCACATCATGTCAGGCTATATTTGGGTGTTCAGTGGAAGTTTATTTCATCAAATCTTTTAATAGTTCAGTGAAGCAAAATTTCAAGTTTAGTTTTTTAATGCCTAGTACTCTATCCCTTTCCCGTGTGACATCTCAATACCAGGTAAACGTGCGCATAGTGGATGTTACTGCGGGTGTGTATGGAACAATCGACTTCAGAGGGGTAAACCCGCTGTAAATAAACAATTATTGTTACATAGATTTAACGTGATATAAATAAATCTTTTAAGGTACATCATTTATCGCTGCAATGTTTGCATTTATTCAGAAATTCTAAAAATGTCCTTAACTGCTCAATACACAATAACAGGAGGATAACAAAATGAACATATATTTCTAAAGGAAATGTCATCATCTGTGTACTGAAATAAAAATGTTTGAAAACGTCTTAGCAAAACAAGTCGCAGTATTTTATCTTTATTTATTGGAGACTTGAACCCTTTGACCTTGAAAAAATACTTGAGTATTTTTTAACAATAAACATCTTGCTTAAGTTTGTGTCATATTATTACCCTTGCTATTCTTCAAAGCTTCAAATTACATAAAATGTAAATCATATTAGTTTTAAGCTCCAAAAACTGACGTAATTAGTTTGTCTGCACATCAAATTGATGTTAATCAAAAGTCCCATTAATTTTCTCTCCACATGCCGCGTCAATTAAAATGTGATTTGAATGTCTCATTATCATTACCGTGTTAATTTGATTACAGTTTGCAGTAAATATTTAGCTTATGGCGGAAATCTGGCTGAATAAAGCCGGTGAATAAAGGCTGGGATAATTCCCTCTGCACAGAGTGAACGGTATTTAATAAGTTAATTTAAATGTTTCCAGTTTTATTCAATGGGTAATTTGTTTGTCTAACGAAAAAGATGCATTTAAACACAATTTATTTTTCAAGCACACTTATTTTATTAGATTTAACAAATAACTTATTTCTGATTGTTATTGTCAAAGAAATATTTTTAGACTTTGACTTTTGGTAACCATAATGGACTTTTACAAAAACTCATAATGTACTGATGTCAAAAATGTTAGTTAATATTGTTCTTTCAAACCAAATAATCAACATGAAATGTTTGTTGTCAAAATTATACAGTACATGTTAGTCTCTCTACATGATTCAAGATTTTTCTTTATTTCGCTTTCTGTTGTTGTAACATGTGAGAGAACAAAAAAGAATCGCACCTAGGATGTTATACATTTTTCACAGATGTTAGGGAAGGAAAGCAAAAACTGTGCATCTCGATGGAAGCTTTAACTAGATTGTGAGAACATAGAAATACCGAATTGATTGGTATACGACTTCTATGCAATGTAATACTTATGTATTTACTGTCAGGAAGAATTATTGTGTCTGTTATTAGGAACAGATGAGAAGTTTAGGTTTGGATTTATCTAACGGAAGCGTTTCGATTTGCATTATTTTGGTTTCTTTCAAACTGCAAACATAAAAAAAAAACAAACAAGTGTAGTAGAAAATGTACCGGTATGTTGATAAGAATCTTAAAACCTGTCTGCGCTGGAAAATAATAATTGGATTGAAATGTTTCAATGGGAATATTTTGTTAATGAAAAAAGAAGCATTTTTATCTTCACTTCATCAATATGGGAATAAGTTGAGGGAAAAGTTCAATGCAGATTCTGGTTCCTTATCAAGTTGTTGAAAGCTGATGGCTTATTGAGGCATTCTTGAGATTCCTTTGACTGGGAGAATTAATGATATAGAAATGTATATTTTATTGAACCCTATGCCTTTAGCTCTTTGATTAAACATTTGGAAATATTAATTCAACCTATATAATTTAGTTTTGTGTTGGTTTTGATAATTCATTGTTATTTTTGAGTTCTTGATATCAAGCATGCCAGAATTAAACGTTAGGCATAATAAAACACATATAGACTGCAATACAATTACATCATAGGATGCAGTTGTCAATTTCCTCTGTGAATCAAGTGATTCAGATCACAATAACATGATTTAACCCTTTCAGTGCTGGAACGAATTTTGAAGGCCTTTGCAAACAGTTTGGATCCAGATTAGACGCAACAGAACGTGGCGTCTCATCAGGATCCAAACTGTTTGCTATTCTGATAGTATTCTTTAAAAAAAAATCGAAGAAAATGCTAATTTTAGAAATTCAGCAGAAGACATTTTAGCAGAAGACAAATTTCCCAGCATGCAAAGGGTTAAAGCAAGTTTGAATCAGATGATTAAGAAAACTCATTTGATGAATAAGTTGGATAATAACATCTGCAATCTCAAAATAACGTTCATAAATTCGTTTTCTTTAAAGGGGCCTTTTCACAGATTTGGCATGTTTTGAAGTTTGTCATTAAATGCATTATAATGATATATGTAAACATTAAATCTCGAACCAGCGACCCCTGGAATCATGAAGTAAAAACGCACAAGCCAACTGAGTTATTCTGCCAAGCATACATATGATGCTTATTTTATATGTTATATAAGCAATCTTCGTAGTTTCACAAATTTAAACGACAACAACAGAACTCTCCAAATTATTCAATCGTTTCGCGTTGCAACGCTTTATAATTTTCCTTTTTTAAATCGTCAAAAGATGCATATACTGGTTATATTAGACCATGGTAAATGTTCAGTATAACTGTTTTCCCACAAATATCATAACTAAACCGAAAATGTGCGAATCTGAAAGCGCTGCAACGCTTGGTCTGCTGCAGTCATGAATTAGCCTGACCTTAAAAGAGCCTTTCTTAGGTATCGCGCCGAGAGCAGAAATAATACACGGTCTTTTATGGACGACTTCGTAATGTCCATTTGCAATCTCTGTTAAAATGTAAGATTCACAACGCGTGCGCGCATCAGCATTTGTTGCCGATAGGTAATTATTTACTTCAACATTTTCTGATATTTTTTCCGGGTCGATGATGTTAAAACCATGCTTATTCCGTTCAGAATGAACTCGCGATCACAATAATCCACAGGTACATTCCGCTCCGATGCTTCAAAGATAAGGCTCGTAGATCCCTTAGCTTTAAATATACGACAATCTTCCAGAGGTTGTCTTGAAGGGTACGACGGTGTGTGTTGATTTACGGTACGCAGTCGTTTTGGGATGAGTATTTGCAGCTCCATGTGTGGGGAAAACGTCCCCCAACGAAAAGCATGCTTGGCTTGGAGCTCCCGGTAGCTGTAATCGAAATTGAGGACGCTGTTCCACTCGAAATTTTCTGCAAATTCAAAGATTTTTGTTGTGTACGCGAGATAAAACTCGACGTCGGTGCGTTTGATCTGACTGGTGCTTAAGAGATGGTTAATAAGTCGCATATTGGCAGCCCCCCACTCTTCTATGTAGATTCCGAGGTAAGGGTTGTCTTCTGATGTTTTGAGGATGATTGTTTCCTCACGGTCGCCACTTCCGCTAAGAACGTACTCTCTTCTTTTATTTTGGTGGCGGCGTTTTGTCTTTTAAGTTAGAAATTGTGTGATAAGTGTCGCCTTTTTGTTGACTGATTTTATAGTAAGTATAGTTCTCGGATCCATGAACATGTCACCGTGCGTTGAAATTTTGTCTGCAGAGGCACTTAAGAAATTATCAAATGCCTTTCCTGTCCCTTGCAGCATTTGGTCTGATTGGTCACTACTTCAGGTGATGCATTGTCCTGGTTTGTTTTGATGTTCCCCATGATCACTTTTATTGCACCGAGTGTTACTCCAATTTGTTTCAGATCACCCTCTGTCAAAAGTCGAATAACGTCCCAAGTCACAATATCTTCCTGGCGCAGTATTTGGGTGACCTTCCTAGAAAGTTGTAACTCTGAACACCACAAATCAAAATAAAATGGTTTCTCGGTTTCATTTTCAACTGATATTTCTAGTTCATTACTTGCCATTGTTTATCTGGTTAATATAATCACGTGTATTAAAAACAAAATCATCACAAGCAAAATAAAGCCAAGCAATTCCGAGGAAGAAAACCGCGCGACTGACCAATAAGCCCAACTGACCAATAAGACCTCGTCACGTGATATTAGGCGCCCTGCAAGTTTGTAGTGTTTAAACGATATTAAGAAACTTAATACCACGTAAATGTTCAGTTTAACTGTTTTCCCACAAATATCATAACTAAACTGAAAAATGTGCGAATCTGAAACAAATTTTTAGCTCACCTAATTGCTCAGGTGAGATTTTGTGACCGGTCTTTGTCCGGCGTATGTCCGTCCGTCCGTCTGTCTGTCCGTCCGTTAACATTTGCTCGTAAACACTCTAGAGGCCACATTTCTTGTCCCATCTTCATGAAACTTGGTCAGAAGCTTTGTCCCAATGAAATCTCGGCTGAGTTCGAAACTGGGTTGTGCCGGGTCAAAAACTAGGTCACTAGGTCAAAAAAAAAGAAAAACCTTGTAAACACTGCAGAAGTCACATTTCATGCCCAATCTTCATGTAACTTTGTCAAAATGTTTGTCTTAATGATATCTTGATTAAGTTCAAAAGTGGTTCCGATCCGTTGAAAAACATGGCCGCCAGTGGGCAGGGCAGTTTTCCTTATTTGGCTATAGAGAAACCTTGTAAACACTCTAGAAGTCACAATTTTTGCCCAATCATCATGAAAGTTGGTCAAAACATTGGTTCAATTGATATCTCGAACGAGTTCGAAAATGGTCGAGATCGGTGAAAAAACATGGCCGCCAGTGGGCGGGGCATTTTTCTCTATATGTATATAATGGCAGTTTTCCCTATTTGGCTATCTGAGAAACCTTGTAAACACTCTAAAAGACACAATTTTTGCCCAATCATCATGAAAGTTGGTCAAAACATTGGTTTTATTGATATCTCGGACGAGTTTGAAAATGGTCGGGATTGGTGAAAAAAAACATGGCCGCAAGTGGGCATTTTTCTCTATATGTATATAGTGAAAACATGTGAACACAGCAGAAGTCACATTTTTGGCCCAATTTTCATGAAACTTGCTCAGAACAATTGTTTCCTTGATACGAGAGTTGAGTTAAAAATGGTTCCGGTCAGTTGAATAACATGGCTGCTGGGAGGGGGGCAGTGTTCTCATTATGCCCCCCCCCTTTCGAAGAAGAGGGGGTATATTGTTTTGCTCATGTCGGTCTGTCCGTCCACCAGATGGTTTCCGGATGATAACTCAAGAGCGCTTATGCCAAGGATCATGAAACTTCATAGGTACATTGATCATGACTCGCAGATGACTCCTATTGATTTTCAGGTCACTAGGTCAAAGGTCAAGGTCAGGATGACCTGAAATAGTAAAATGATTTCCGGATGATAACTCGAGAACACTTATGCCTAGGATCATGAAACTTCATAGATACATTGATCACGACTCACAGATGACCCCTATTGATTTTCAGGTCACTAGGTCAAAGGTCAAGGTTACAGTGACCCAAAGCAGTAAAATTGTTTCCGGATGATAACTCAAGAACGCTTATGCCTAGGATCATGAAACTTCATAGATAAATTGATCATGACCCGCAGATAACCCCTATTGATTTTCAGGTCACTAGGTCAAAGGTCAAGGTCACGATGACCCGAAATAGTACAGTTTCCAGATGATAACTCAAGAACGCTTAGGCCTAGAAACATGAAACTTCATAGGTACATTGATCATAACTCGTAGATGACCCCTATTGATTTTCAGGTCACTAGGTCAAAGGTCAAGGTCACGGTGACCCGAAATAGTAAAATGGTTTCCATATGATAACTCAAGAACACTTATGCCTAGGATCATGAAACTTCATAGGTACATTGATCATGACTCGAAGATGACCCCTATTGATTTTCAGGTCACTAGGTCAAAGGTCAAGGTCACGGTTACCTGAAATAGTAAAATGGTTTCTGGATGATAACTCAAGAACGCTTATGCCTAGGATCATGAAACTTCATTGGTACAATGATCATGACTCGCAGATGACCCCTATTGATTATCAGGTCACTAGGTCAAAGGTCAAGGTCACAGTGCCAATAAACCTATTCGCACAATAGCTGTCAAGGTCACGGTGACTCAACTTAGAAAAATGGTTTCTGGATGATAACTCGAGAAATCTTACGCCTAGGATCATGAAACTTCATAGTTACATTGATCATTATTCGCAGATGAAATAATGATGAAACTTGACCAGGATGTTTGTCTGGACAATATCTAGGTCAAGTTTGACATTTGGTAAAGATTGAATGAACCGACTCCTCTCAGGTGAGCTAGGGCCATCTTGGCCCTCTTGTTTCGATTTTGTCAACTTACCAAACCGTGAAAAGATCCCTTTAACATTCTGTTTGTTGTACTCTTACTGTATACTCACTGCTTGATAATTTTCAGGCAGCCACACTTGAAAGCATAAAGATAATCCTTTTACAAAAGATACTAATATTTGACAAAAATAGCCATTATATTGTTTGAATGTGTTTAACTTATGGCCGTATCGCACCATGATAATCGCTGTGTGTGACTTTAATGGAAATGTTATTGCTCGTAAACACAAGTGCTTTTTGCATAAGTCGAAGCATTTTATTAGGGTGGTTGAAACATTGCTGTGATAAACAATCTGTAAAACATCAAGGAGAGAGTTATATGCACTGTTTTATGACTTGGCAATGCATTTTCTTCAGTTACAACATAGGATGTTCGTATCCACTATAAAATGTAGTGATAGATATTGCATCTGAACGAAGGATGTGCGGCCTGATAAAGCTTAACAGAAATAAGTCACTTGTTTCAACAGTCTGTGTGAACTTCTTACATTAGGAGGAAGGAGTATTACAAAAAAACACCCAATAAATTGTTTCAAGTGAATAAAATGCCACCCAGATTATTGTGTATAAATTTCCATTGAAAAAAATGCCCCCAGATTATTGTGTATAAATTTCCATTGAAAAAAATGCCCCCAGATTATTGTGTATAAATTTCCATTGAAAAAAATGCCCTAGATTATTGGGTATAAATTTCCAGTAAATAAAATGCCTTCAGATTAATGTGTATACATTTCCAGTGAATAAAATGCCCCCAGATTATTGTGTATAAGTTTCCAGTAAATAAAATGCCCCTGATTTATAATTGTGTTTAAATGTAATTTTGTTTTCATAGAAAATAATGTATAATGATTATTGACTTAATGCCAATCCATCTAATGTACTGTTTGTTGTATTTTCAAGTAGTGCAGTGTTGCCCATGCTGTTTATTTGTCAGAAGATAACAAGATAGATGTTTATATGCTATAATGGATGAGTACATACACAAAATTCCATGTTCCCCAAGCTTTACATCCAGTAAAAGCAGAATAGCTGTAACAAGGGGATATAGAGACGGGATGAAGTCCATTTATTACCGACCCATCGTGGGTTTGTTTGTTCAACATGTCCATCTTAGCAGGTTTCAGCTTTCAATGTTTTTTATCGTTAACTGTGGTCTACAGTTTCCCAGGGAGTAAATTGCTCAAATTTGGATAGCTGACGTTCTTTAATGGTGTAATTTGCATATTTGAGGAGTACATCATGTCGAGATCAGATATTTATGCCAATGTCATTGGTTAACTCATTAATAAATCGCTTAATATTTAACTCACCTTTCACATTCCATTGTTGCTCATACATTGGGGAATCGAATTTCAACACCAGTAGCGTGGTGTAAGCGTGTGATTCGTAAGTTTCATCCATCTAAAATGGGGAGATAATTGGATTATATTGATAACCATTTGAATTGTTTTCAACTGGTCAGGAAATATTTATTTTCCAACAGCAATAGTCATAAATATATGTTGTCTTCTTTTATTTCGCCAGATGAAATATATAATGTTCTTGGTTTGATTAATTCATTTAATAGAAAACCAGAAAACAATTTCATGTGCCTAAAATCAGAAATTAAGGGGCTGGAGATCGTGGCTGCCACATGACCATTAGTTCTTGCAGACTAAAACTTGCATGAAATAAGACATGACATGACATTTTGTGAAATAATTACGGAAGTTTTATTTAAGGCATTAAAGGTTGAATATATGTTCAGCTTCTAAGGAATGATTTAATGGTTCTAGAGTTATGAACAGACTGCTGTGAGTTACTCGCAGGCTGTTCTGGTTTTATGCTGGTTGCAAAAGCCATTTTTACTCAGCTCAATCTTATGGGTTAATGGTTCTAGAGTTATGCAACTTAAGGCAATATCATCAAAATGATTAAACTAATTGCGTTTATCTTTTTGAAAACCAATTCAGCTGAAGACTGGAAATAGGTGCCAAAACTCCCCAAGTAATTTTGACCTGTCAATGAAATGCAAATAAAGTGACACCTCTGTGATTCCTTGGTGGGTAATGCTTGTTCTAAACATTAAACACATGGTTAGGCACACTGAGAAAGACTTCCACTCTAAATCTTAATTAGTTCAGAGTTATTGAATGAAAGGTATTGTAATTAAGGCTATTAATGATTCATCATGTTCACTAAAATTACTTCCATTGTGCTGGTCAGTTTGCATTACCGCTGACCTGGGGTCAGTCATCAGTCTCGGCCACTGCACTGACCACAGTGTCAAAATGCTCTTTGTCCAGTCTAATCAGTTTGCTTGAAATTCTGTCAATCTTGACCATTGGTCAAGCTAGGGGCTTCAGCTGCTGGACATTGTTCTCTAATTACACGGTGCCTTGTCATTCCTAATCAAGCAATCACAGCCAATTTTAGTTTTGCTAAGCACTGTGGGGGTATCTTTCCAGCACTTAAAATTGTTTGGGTCCCATTGAGAATCTTGGAGTCCCACTGTGATTGCTTTCGGGTAATTGAAGTGCATGGCAGCATGCCATATGTATTTTACTGACCATGGAATTGAAGGAACCAAATGTTTAGTCAACATTCCCAGTGGGTCATTGAGCCCTAAGACAATCTGCTACATTAAGTATTTTGATTGAAAAATGGGACTTGGAAAGTGACGTACTGTTTATGAAAAAGGCTATCTGTAATGCAAATGATTAAAATGCATTGTTCCAACAATCGAAGATAAATGCATTTCAAAAATACTTTAAATAGTTTGTAAGCATTTTATTTTAAAACAGACACTTATTTTATAATTGATTTTCTTTTTGCCACTTAGACACATGTCAGTATTGGTACTTTAGATAAGCATTTATAATTAATATCACTACTTCTGTTTTAATATTGCATGCATTAGAGAAATTATGTAGTCGTGCATTGGAGTAATTACATTCACTTAAAACACACCTTATTTATGCCCAACTGTTGTGATAGCGATAATAATGGATTTTCTTTGTTTTATTCTCACTGCATAAGAATCACTATGTTATCATCAGTTAAGGATCAGTTCATTAGATTTTTATGGCATCAAGATTTCAGTTCACTCTGACCTTACAAGTGTAATTCAGTTCAAGCATGTCATAATCAGTAGCATCAGCAGTTGTAATAAAATAGTAATGAACTTTCATCATTTAATTTGATTTTTTACTCATTTTATGATCTTGAACACACAGTGAGTTTATTATGATGAAGATTTGAAGTGTTTGCAGTATTTTGTGCAAGAATTTTAACAAAAAAAAAAAAGCATTTTGCATCAGACTGAAAATTTGCAGCTTTTTATTTGCATAATTATGTGTCATTTATTTATTGTTATTTCTTATATATGTTAACATTATCACCATTTACTAGTATTTTTATGAAAAACATTTGTTTTGTAACAAAATTTATAATTTTGCAAAATATAAGGTCATTTGTACAAATTATGTAGCAAATTTACAAATTCAAGGTCATCAAAAAGCATCTGTTTCTAACTAGATAAGTATCCCAGGAGCTGTCAGTGGGGGAAGGGATGTGATACGGTGGGCGGAGCTGCTTTACATGGTGGTTGAACCTGTTTAATGGCAGGGCTCAGCTTTCATGGTAATCAGTGTGGCTAAACTAGTGTGGTGTAACCTGACGTGGCCACTGGTTAGAGATCACCAGGTGATGGACACTGGCACTCATTCTTGTTATTCACTGACCGGTGTGGGATTTATTCTCTCTATTGCCTTTGTTTGTTGCCTTTCCCTATAAGAGTTTGTTATGTGCACTTGTCTGAGTTCTGTCCAATGTTATTTTTTATTAAGTTACAGGTGAGTGACCACTGAACATGTTTTTGTAATAAAGGTTTTGTTGGTAAAACATATTGTTGTTCTTTCATGATGACAAGGTCTTCACAAACATTTAACAATTACTTTTATCTTCGTAATGGCAGATGATAAACTTACAAATCTAATTTATTTAAATTTCAATAAAACAAGTATTTAAATTCAAGGAAAACAATGGTACTGTGTTTTTTTGCTCATCTATTTTTGGAAAAATTATGAGCTATTGTCATCACCTTGGCGTCGGCGTCGGCGTTGGCGTCGGCGTCCGGTTAAGTTTTGCGTTTAGGTCCACTTTTCTCAGAAAGTATCAATGCTATTGCATTCAAACTTGGTACACTTACTTACTATCATGAGGGGACTGGGCAGGCAAAGTTAGATAACTCTGGCGTGCATTTTGACAGAATTATGTGCCCTTTTTATACTTATAAAATTGAAAATTTTGGTTAAGTTTTGTGTTTAGGTCCATTATATTCCTTAAGTATCAAAGCTATTGCTTTCATACTTGCAACGCTTACTAACTATCATAAGGGGACTGTGCAGGCAAAGTTATGTAACTCTGACTGGCATTTTGACAGAATTATGTGCCCTTTTTATACTTAGAAAATTGAAAATTTGGTTAAGTTTTGTGTTTAGGTCCACTTTATTCCTACAGTATCAAAGCTATTGCTTTCATACTTGCAACACTTATTAACTATCATAAGGGGACTGTGCAGGCAAAGTTATGTAACTCTGACTGGCATTTGGACGGAATTATGGGCCCTTTATACTTAGAAAATTGAAAATTTGGTTAAGTTTTGTGTTTTGGTCCACTTGTCACGTAATTATGTATCGTTCGTGGGAAAGACACAGTAACCAACAAAGTTCATTTCTGATTTCTTTGCGTTTTATTTCTGCTTATTAACACAACACAACGTTTCCAAAATGTTTGTCAAATACAAGATACATGCGAAGCCCGCAACGGGCCCATCCCGCGAAAGCCAGCAATAATGCGACTTGTATGTTCGGCCGTTTAAGTAAGACTGTCTATAAATATAGATATAAACAACGAAAGCTTTGATAATTGTTATGTGTACAATTCTGATTGGCTGTGTAACGTCACGTGTCTACATGTACAATTCTGATTGGCCGTTTGTTAAGTCACGTGTCTGCAACCTAAATATACGTATGCAACGGACACCTAACGAATACATACGGAAATGACCGAAGATTGACACATACGGTAAGCAAATATTCGTGTCCGGTAATTATAACCCGAGGCTTATGATTTGTTGATCCAGATGGCTGCCTATTTAAGATTGTATGAAATGTGGTACAAATTTCGATCATTATATAAATCCAACAATGCCCCAAATGTGCGTTTTGTGTGCATTATGTTACACAACTTTCCCCCTTAATTTGATTTTTTTATATTTTATGATTTAAAAAAATCTTTTAAAATTTTACTATTGAATTACTAATAAAATTAAAAAAACTAGATTCATATAAACACACGCAAATGATGGAAAATATGAAGATAACAATATGATTTCCTTGACAAGCATCTCTGCTGGAATAAATAACATTAGTAATTGTTATACAATTTAAATGTCAATCAAAATGTTGTGTAGAACATCATCTGTTGATCGTTGGCCATCTGTACATCTGGTGTCGTCCATGTTGTCTTGAAGTTGTAGCTCGCGGCGAATAAGATGTTTCATTGAAGTCATTGCCACCGTCATGAAGATAAGTCGATTGTAGGTTCGTCCGTGGCGATTGGAATGCGTTTGTTGATTCTTCTCTGCTTTCCGATGTTTAACTTGCGTCGTCGATTGTCGTTTCCGTTGTATTCATCGTTGTTGTTGTTTTCGTTGTCGTTTGTACTTTTGTTGATGGCCCCAGCGTCTTCATTTCTCTCGGGACATTAAGATCTTCTATTGGCCATAATGCTCACGAGGTATTAACTATAGCAGTGTTCTCCTTGATGTCTTAGGCCTCGGAAGTATCATTCCAAATGCGTTATCTACGCACGTCAAACAGTTGAACGGCTGCATCTACTCTATAGTGTTTAACGTCACAAGTATTGTGTCCAGTGTTGCTTCACTTGTTGTCCTTCGAAATCTTCTGGCGTTGGTCTTCTTTTAGCGATAGAACCAGGTATTCACTTTGAGAGTAAACGCCGTGATGTTCCATTCTAATTATGTTGTTTGTTTCTTCTATTCGTTGTGGAAGGCGTTGTCTCGCGAAGTCGCTCTTCTTCGGCGTTGTCTTCAAATCTCGATATTTTTATCTGCGTCGTGGTGATACAAGTATCAGTTGTTCAAAATCATGGCAAACATTTATAAATATCCCCTTAGTTATTGTTAAATATCGTCATGACAACTTACTGTGATATCTTATTAAAAAAAATAAACTCTTTACAACGAAAAATATAAGTCAATTCCTCAAAACATACTTCGGATAAGTACATGACAGTTTGACATCTGACAAGCCATTTACTTAATATGACTTGTGTACCGCCTTAGGCATAATCATTTTACGCACGTTCAGCCAGTAAATTTTTGACAGGCGCGCGCCACTTTATTGACCTAGAGTAATGGGTAATGATAGACGTAGCTGTTCATATCATGGTTTCATAAACCTCATCTTTATCACTATAGTTTTGCCGGTGGGCATAGATTTATTGACATGTTTGACCTGTGCACTTATAAAAATGCGCAAATATGACAAGGCAGACTTTTATATATATGCATTCATATTATAAGAACACGTATCGGTATACTTCAAAATTCCGGTCTTTGCTCCTAATCGAACTACTCAAATAATTCTTATGCGACATCGCATCTTCTGTCCATAGCGTAATTTGCTTCGATGGCACAGGGATAAAATCTCTTACTCATGAGGACGCTAAGGTTATCAGAACCTCGGGCTCGGTATGTCCGAACGCTGATCAGTCAGCCGTGCTCATAAAATATAATTGTAACCCTTAAACAATTATATTAGAAATTTAATGCGTACATATCGTTATATTTTCACTGCGCTATACGCGTCAGATCGCATTAAATTCTTACTTAAAATTACTCAAGACCTTCAATATTACCGATATCCTACATATATTTGCATCAACACAATGACGTATATACATATTTACATAATTTTTTTTTGTGTGTCTGCCCTATTCATATTCGCAATCAACATTATTTTTCTTATTTCATATTTTCTTTCTTTTACAATTCGGAAAACTATTTTTAAATTTTCCAATAATTTTATTTATTCGTCCTCTTTAATTTTCTTTATCATTCTAATAAACAAAACCCGCCTTATTTTCTTTATTAAAATAATAAACAAAACTGTCTTAAATAATCTAAATTCCTAAATTCTTAATTCTGCCAATGTAAAATACTAGGTAAATTCTTTGAATATTTGTTATATTTGTTCCTTCTTCGAGTTTTTCTATTATATTAATAAATAAAATCATCCACAAATTTTCTTAATTAAAATAATAAACAAAACTGTTTTGAATACTCTTATTTTTTTCGTACATTTTAATTTAATGAAAATTTACAAACATTCTAACAATTTAAAATGTATTGGTATGCAAAAAACCATAAGTCCGTACATAATCCTATATTCTAACAATACCAAAAATATATAAAAATTCTTTAAATACTCGCTGTGTGTACGCCTTTATTTTAATGATTTCCATAACTCATAAAAATAATGTAAAACTCAAATATATCTCTTTTTATTCTCAATTCGCCGCTATTTATAAAAATGTACCGATAACTGCAAAATTGGCATGATTTTGATATTTGCAAAATTTGTTCGTACATAATTGTTTATCATCATTATTATTTTTAACATCTGACTACGTAAAATTCTTTAAAACAATTTTTAAACATTTCGTTGTCATGACGCCTTTTACTTTCATTTTCTACTTTATAAATTTTGAAATTCCCTCTCCAAGTTTGCCATAATTTTTTTAAACAACTGACCTGAATTCTTGTCGCGTTGTGGTTGTGATGTTTTCATTTTTTCGGCACGTGATCGCACTTGTGATCGTACTTCGGTCGTATCCATGGTACACGGCTCCATAAAATGTTCTGTGTAGCGTAATTATGTATCGTTCGTGGGAAAGACACAGTAACCAACAAAGTTCATTTCTGATTTCTTTGCGTTTTATTTCTGCTTATTAACACAACACAACGTTTCCAAAATGTTTGTCAAATACAAGATACATGCGAAGCCCGCAACGGGCCCATCCCGCGAAAGCCAGCAATAATGCGACTTGTATGTTCGGCCGTTTAAGTAAGACTGTCTATAAATATAGATATAAACAACGAAAGCTTTGATAATTGTTATGTGTTCAATTCTGATTGGCTGTGTAACGTCACGTGTCTACATGTACAATTCTGATTGGCCGTTTGTTAAGTCACGTGTCTGCAACCTAAATATACGTATGCAACGGACACCTAACGAATACATACGGAAATGACCGAAGATTGACACATACGGTAAGCAAATATTCGTGTCCGGTAATTATAACCCGAGGCTTATGATTTGTTGATCCAGATGGCTGCCTATTTAAGATTGTATGAAATGTGGTACAAATTTCGATCATTATATAAATCCAACAATGCCCCAAATGTGCGTTTTGTGTGCATTTTGTTACACACTTTACCCCTAAAGTATCATAGATATTGCTTTCATACTTGGAACACTCGCAAACTATCATAAGGGTACAGTAAAAGGACAAGTTGCATAACTCTGGTTGTCATTTTTACGGAATTATGGCCCTTTTTTGACTTAGTAACTTTGAATATATGGTTAAATTTTGTGTTTGAAGGATCCACTTGACTTCTAAAGTATCAAGGCTATTGCTTTCAAACTTCAAATACTTTCATGCGATCATGAGGTTACTGTACCTGGCAAGTTGAATTTTACCCTGACCTTTGAATGACCTTGACTCGCAAGGTCAAATTATTAAATTTTGCTAAAATTGCCATAACTTCTTTATTTATTATTAGATTTGATTGATACTTTGACAAAACTACTCTTACCTGACATACCACAATAGACTCCACCCCAACCATCCCCCGTGCCCTCCCCCCCCCCCCCCCCCCCCCCCCCCCCCCCCCCGTATCCGAATCCCCCCCTATTTTTTTTTTTTTTTTTTTTTTTAAGATCATCTCACAAATGACCACCACACCCTCACACTATACCCCCTCCACCCCCCAATTTCTTTTTGGAAACGGTTAAAAAACACAAATATTTATTTTTATTATTTTATTTTTGAAATACCGTCCAACCATCGCACCCAAGAATCCCCTCCCCCCCCCCACGCAAGGCGGTGCTCTTGTTTTAATATGGGTGTCTATTAAAAGTAAATTAATTTTTATTACTGTAAGTCTTAGATTTTCTCTGTCAAAGTACTCTATTTAGAAATTACCCCCTCAAAGGGCCTTGTTATATATCCTCAGAAGTAAGCATATGCCCTGAAAAAAATCTCCTTGTGTATGTTTTCAAACTAATTTCCTTTCATGAATGACCAAACGCTGTCCAAAAATGATATGTATAAATTCATTAAAAGTATCATAAACAATAAATGTCAGTTTTCCCTGTAAGGTGTACAAACAACATTATGACTGTCCACTTAAGGCCACAGACCTCTTAATGACCATTTTTGTTGTTTATCGTCATTTCATGGCATTTTACAAATATAATGAGTCGTTAATGTCACACGTTTTATTATGAACGATTATGAGTTATTTACGGCTGGTCAGATTGGCATCTGGTCATGGTCATTCTTATAAGAATAAACTCAAACTTTAAATTTATGGGGTGGAACGCTTTTACAATGGGTCAGTGTTTGTTAAGAGATTGTCTTATCGTGCCAGACATTTTTGACACATCAATAAGGTTTTTGTTTTTCTTTTAAATAAATAAATAAACAGAACATAAGAGGAGCTAAATGAAAAGAAAGTCAAGCAGAAAATGATGGACATTTTGCACGCATTGAGGTTGTATTTGCTGACTGAACTGGTCAAGTTTCACTGGGGAAATGACTAAAGAGTTGGGGGAGTTTGTGGGTCTAAAGTTTATAGGATTTCATGGAAGAATGTATAGGAGAAATGTCTATAGCACAGAAATTAAGTTCCTGGCAATCCAATTATTAATTGAGTGGTCATATAGAGGTAATGAAGACCTTGTGGAATCATTGACATTTGTGGACATTTCTGCATAGATTCAATTGAATGATGAGAAAGCTGCGTATGATTTTAGCTTCATTGGTTTGGACAATTCATCAAAAGACCAATTTGTTAGACAATAGTAGCCAATGAAAATTTCTTGACAGGTTGTTATTGTAAAGAATTAAGCACTGTCCTGAGTGTTGTTGTAGTGTGATTGAAAAGCAGTAAAAATGTACACAAGAAATGATTTACCACATAAATTCCCCTGCTAAATGTTGTTCTGCAGTTCACGAATAATTCATGAACTGTTCATGAACTGAGTTCATGAATTGTTCACGAATAGTTTGTGAACAGAAAATGAGCCACGTCTGTGAAAAGTTCTTGAAATTTTAGTTCATGAACTGTTCATGAACACTAATGGCATGAAGTGTTCATAAAATATTATTGAAACCTAATGGCATGAAGTGTTCATGAACTATTCTTGAACCCTTATGGCATGAAGTGTTCATGAACTATTCTTGAACCCGTGTGGCATGAAGTGTTCATGAACTATTCTTGAACCATTATGGCATGAAATGTTCATGAACTATTCATGAACATCAATGGCATGAAGTGTTCTTGAATAGTTCACGAACAACACAATTCTTGAAAAATTCTTCAGGGTTTTGCTGTTCACGAACAGTTCATGAACATTTTCCTTCTATTTTTCAATGGCTCATTTTCTGTTCATGAACTGTAAGTGTATAGTTCATGAACCAAAGTTCTTCAAGAGCTCATGAACTGAGGTGGCATGAAGTGTTCATGAACTATTAATGAACAAGAATTTGTCAATTTATGCAAAGGTTATCATAAGTGTTACTAAAGCTCAACAAACAGGTCAGGGTAAGAAGAAACAAGTCTTGTATTAGCACTTAACATATTGATAGCAACATATAACAATAATTTAAATATAACACTAATAACTGAGATACAAGTGATTTGATAATACTTTTTAAATTTCATAATACAACTTTGCACTATATGTTCATGAATAATTCATGTATTGAAAAGATTATGAATAGTCTCATTTTCAGTTCAAGAATCATTTACTAATCAATGGTTTCCCTGAAATGGTTACACTTACAGTGCCAAAGAACTTGAAATGGAACCAATGGCTGATCAGTTCAGCCGGTAATTTATTAAAGACTTACATTTTCAAATATAACATAAACCATGTGCCTTCCGTTTCAACTTCCTGTGCACACAATATTCTTTCTTTGTAAAAACAGCAATGCAATGTACATTGAGTTCTTGATATCATCTTAAACTGTTGTTGAAATAAGATGTCCTTAAAACGTTCTTAAAATTGTCTTTTTCAGTCTTCCAAGAACAATGACAGATCCTTTTAAGAACATATTGGATTCTTAAAAAGTTCATCATACATTCAAAAACATTGTGTAGACCTGTTTAAGAACATCAGAAGGAAACATGTTGTTCAAAAAAGTTCTTAAAGTGTTCAAGAATAGTTTAAGAATAATTCAAGAACAGGAAAGGTCCTTAAAAAGTTATTGAAGTGTTCCTGAAGGCAGTTCTTGAACAGTTCTTGTACAAATGTTCTTAAAATTCTCTAGAACAGGTCAAGAACTCTAACTTACAGTGGTGAAAGTACTATGCATATTCATACTAACTCCACAGGTTTCACAAATCTACAAGATTTGTATGCCAGACATTTCAATATTACTTTCAAAAATATGTATGAAACATCTAGCACAAAGGAATTCATGAATTATTCATGATGGATCCTTAAAGTCTGTCTCAGAAAAGTCATTAGAAATACTTGTGCATGAAATGTTCATCACTAAGTATTTATGGTTAGATGAAGAACTGTTCATGAACTTTGAAATGTTCAACAATAATTCATAAACAGTTCATGAACATGTCTTAAAAACAGTTCATGTCCAAAAGTTCATGAACAAAGCTCAGGAACTTTTTCAGAACCGTTCATGAACAGTTCTTGATTGGCTTGAAGTGTTCATGAAATCATGAACAACATTTCGCCGGGGTTATTACAAAAACACACATATTATTCAATGTACCTTACATTATTTGTTATCATTCAATGTACCACAAATGTATTTCATTGTAGCACACATATCAGTCAATGAACCACACATTTCCTTCAATTTACCACACATATTAAATGTACCACACATATAATAAACTATTATATATCAAAAGTATGCTGGGTACACAAATCTGGAACTTAGAGTGGTGCAAGAAAAACATCATACAAAAGATTATGAGCACATATACATATGTATTATGATTTAATGTTCAGTTAAGAAGCTGTGTACTGTAAACATCTCCCAGCTTTATCCTCGATTTACGCCAGATTTATAACCAAGGCAAGTGTCTGTTTTCTGTCATGTTCAAGTGTCCGGCACATACATAGATTTCTGGCCGGTTCCAGGGAGTGGTAGGCAGATGACACTAGGCCAGGTGGTTCCAGAATGTGAACACTTCACTTGTTATGGTCTATGGACTCTTTCATCACTTTTTTCTGTGCAGTTAGGATAGGTTAGCAAAATGTGGCACTAAAATAAAAATCCTGTAGGTCTATTCTTCTACTTATGTTGATAGTTAATTGTGATGTTATTGTCATTGTAACATTTGATGTCGGAAACATTGGTGGCAGATATAAATCGTAAGGTTATGAAATAACTGTGGCATGTCATAATAGATTTGGCTCTTTCCTGGGTATACATGTATGTGCAGAGGAATTGTTCATGTTAGTTACCGTATTTACTCCAAGGTTTTGGACACTTTGGAAAAAATCTGAAAATTTAGATACAAAAATATTTAAAATTACAAGTGTCCCAAAAATTATATAGACAACACAATAGGTGTTCAAAAATTGATAAACCTACTATAAATATTGCATGGACGATCGGATATGGGTGTGCAATATGTATTATAGCATCAATTGTTTCAAGAAATAATAGCACACAGACTTGTAAAATAATGCTCTATGGTATAACATTGCTTTTATATATGTTTCACTAAGTTATTTGGTGAAACCATTGTCTATTACTGGCATACATCATAGTTATGTACCAAATAACGCAAATGTAATGGTCCATTGCCTTAATTAATACAGTTGTAACACGGCATGATAGAATTATCACCAGATATTAAGCACAACATGGTTTTGCATGTAAAACAAACTTTCCGATAATTTAGAGTTATTAATTATGGACAAAAACCTTTATGTCAGACAATTTAGAGTCACAAACAATCATTATGTTGGCCAAAAACAAGGGTGTCTTAAAATAATTGTCAGATTAATTAAGGTATTCAGAATTTTAATTTATTCAGTGGTTATACCAAGTCAAGCTGTGAAATGTACACATGGTTTTTTTCTGAAAAAAAAAACTTGAAATAAAGCAATTTTTTTTAACATAAAATTAAAGCAATTTTTTTTAACATAATATTCAAGATTTGCAAGGATTTTATCATTTCAGTGACGTGACTCTTTAATTATCGTCCAATTATACCTCACATTGTCACTATATTTGCAACTTTTATAGGATAAAGTTTCCATTAATAGTTGACTGCTAGTTAATTTTCTTACATGGCATGAAAGTTTTTTGTCTTGTTTTGACAGGTGCTTTTAATTTAGTGTCAGACTTAATGCGTTTCGCAGTGACAGTCATATGAATTACAGTAAAAAGGCTCAAATCCTACTAAATTAAAAATTAATTTCAAATAATGTCTTCATCATGCTCAGATGACACAAACTAATAGCCAGAGTCACTTTAAATTAATATTTTACATTTAATGACAACTGTTGTATAACGATTCCATTTAGCATTTCAATTTTTCACACACATTTGACATTCACATATTTGGTTACCCATTATATGCTTCATGTTTCTAATTTGTAAATAATTGACCAACGCATTAAAATGTAGCAGTCTAGCTTTTTGTACCTTAAACTCAAAACAAATTGAAAATTACTACAAATGGTATTAAATGTACAAATTGAATCCAGTCATTTTCAAATCATCTGGTTTGTCAAAATCAACATATATTAATATTAATTTTGGTACCACAGTTACAAAAAACATGTGTTCTGATCGTAAGTAAAACCACTGTTAAGGTGTTATAATAAAATATTCAGCTGCTTAACCCTTTCCCACTCAGAGGCAAAGTGAAAATGGTTATGTGCAAACAGCATTAAACCAGAACAGCCTGTCAGTAACTCGCAGTCTGTTCAGGTTTTATGCTGTTTGCTGCTCATCAGTATCTAAGGGTTGAAAATGAAGCCTTTAAAATTTGAAACTAGTAAAAAAGGTCTTTAATTTAATTTATCTTTCTGAGGGACTTTAAATGCGTCAAAATACGTTTGTAAGTGGTAAAGGGTAAATTAAGTCTGTTATTATAAAATATTCAGCTGCTTAAGTATCTGCCTGTCGCCATATTAGAGCAAAAGCTGGAATTAATGAGTATACACACTGTCAAAATATAACTGAATTAAGAAAAGATCTGTTCTGATATTGGGCATTTACAATAGTGTTAGTGACAAAAAAGTTAATTAAGGAAAATTTTAAATAAGGTATTTGAGTTTATACAGTGTATTTAAATGTACCATTTATTTTTATGACATTATGACATTTTAAAAGCTAACTGCTATTGTGTGGTAATTGTTTACAATGACCATATCATATCAGTTTTTATGGTGAGATTTTATGTGCAATAAAACACTTAAACGCGTCCTGTCATTATGTTGGTAGGTTGGATTGCAGATATTTTGCATAATTAACTGCTTATCTTTCTTTATATAATGTAGTATATGGCAGTTATTATAGCAGTGTAATTTATTTTGTGACTGAATTGCAATTTTATTTTATTATAAAAAAATCCACTGAGAGTCATTTTTATACGCCCGTCTATGACGGGACGTATTATGGTATACCCCGCGTCTGTCCGTCCGTCCGTCCGTCTGTCCGTCCGTCCGTCTGTTAATGTCGTACGCTACGTCAAATATCCTTTGACAGATTTTCTTCAAATTTTAACACAATCTTAATATTGATAAACCCTGATCCCCTTTCGTTTTTGACGGAATTCTGAATTGTCGTTCCAGAGTTATGGGACTTTGTTCGTCAAAATTTCGTGATTTCATTGAATGTCCTACTGTAGCTCAAATATCCTTCGATGGATTTTTTTCAAATTTCAACACAATCTTAATATTGATAAACCCTGATCCCCTTTCGTTTTTGACGGAATTCTGAATTGTCGTTCCAGAGTTATGGGACTTTGTTCGTCAAAATTTCGTGATTTCATTGAATTTCCTACTGTAGCTCAAATATCCTTCGATGGATTTTTTTCAAATTTCAACACAATCTTAATATTGATAAACCCTGATCCCCTTTTGTTTTTGACGGAATTCTGAATTGTCGTTCCAGAGTTATGGGACTTTGTTTGTCAAAATTTCGTGATTTCATTGAATGTCCTACTGTAGCTCAAATATCCTTCGATGGATTTTTTTCAATTTTCAACACAATCTTAATATTGATAAACCCTGATCCCCTTTCGTTTTTGACGGAATTCTGAATTGTCGTTCCAGAGTTATGGGACTTTGTTCGTCAAAATTTCGTGATTTCATTGAATGTCCTACTGTAGCTCAAATATCCTTCGATGGATTTTTTTCAAATTTCAACACAATCTTAATATCTAAATTGATGTTGCAAGATGATACATTATGCTCCATTGAAATAGTATCCCTGAAAAATTGAACAAGGTGAGCTTTTTTCTATTCCGATTGTACACTACCACTTACCCATCTACATTTCTCTTTTATTATTGGTCAAAATATCTATAACAGGTTTACTTCAACTCCATATCCTCTAAAGAAATGCATACATATACTCAAAAAAAGATATGGTATGAATGTCAAGGAGACGGCGCTCCATGCTCATGTACTTATAAAATAAACCATGTATTCAAATACAAATAAACTGAAGTAAACAGTGCCCCAGATAATTATTTGGGAAATAGGGTTTTCACCCATTGATTTTGAAAAATAGGGTGATTTCATTCTTGAAATAGGGTGAAATGAGTTATAAAAAGGTATACCTTAAAATCATTGATGCTTTACTTCTGTTGAAGCTGCACACTTGTATTGATTCAATAAAACTGTAAACTATTATAATTAACTTTAATAAACTGATATTTCATAACTTCTTTAATCCTTGAAACTATCCATAATAAAAACTTTAAAAAAGAATTGTTAATTGACATCTTTGTAACTGTCAAACATATAGACTGATATTTTGGCGCAACAATCGCGGACGTTTTCGACCTCTTTTAGACATATTTATTTCGGATCGTTATAGAAACTGAAAGTACAGTCGCTTTACAAATACATGCACAATGATTGACATATGAAGTCAGATTGAAAACGCATGTATGTTATCGTAAATAATTTGGTCAGACGCTTTCTTTAACTATGAAATCTGGTCCGCAGAGCGTTTGAATAACTTTGACTGTTATCCTGCTCCGTCATCCAGGCGCTTGCTGGATGAAACTGTCCCCGCTTTACAATAATAATTCCAAAGAGCAAATACCTAAAATGAGCAAAGCATTTTCGATCGAAGCGATTGTATCGTACGCATTAAATTTGCAGAATTAGCGTAATTTTTAAATTGTTTGCGTTTTCAATACGCATGATATTGTATTTATTTGCGTTTTTAGATATTTTAATAGAGTGAAAGACGCAGATACGCAGCTTATCTGGGGCACTGAGTAAAAAAATGATTCAAAGGGTTATTTATTACCTTACTACTTCATTGGCGAACGACGGGCGTATCATGCGCTCATGGCGCAGCTCCTCAGTTTATCATTGCAGAAGTGTAATTTGGCTGATTTTGAATTTTTAGAAGTGTTAAAAAAATGTCATAAGATGCTTATCTTATTATTTACTTAATTAATTATGAAAGATCATGTTGACACAAACATACAATTATTTGTATTCACCCTTGAAGAAGGCAGCATATAGCAATTGCACTGTCAGTTTGTCTGACTGTGAATCTGCCCAAAGTTTCAAATAAATGAATTTGCACGAATATAAAAAAAACGCCTTGCGATTGCATATACTCCTCTCAAAGCCTGTATCGATATATAAGAAAAAAACAATAAGAAAATTACTGGTTATTCTCCATCCATCAGGTCTTTTGTATGAAAGCACTGTTTTAAGGAAATTTATCATCTTTTCAATAAATTTACTAATGTGCTATAATTGTTAAGTGTCATGAGTTTTGAAATGTAGCTGTACAAATAAATTGTGTGTTATAATTATCTCTGGACAAATGTTCATGTTGTTACTGACATTTAAGGGGACATAAATGTTTAGTGTGCATTTTAATGTCATTATTCACATGTTTTATTGTCTAAGCAAACCACTTTTCATCTACAAAATGTATAGAGAGTATGACTTTGCAATTCAGAGATTTTTTTTTTCTTTCATGTATTTTGAAATAATTGTCCGTCCTTATAAAAAATATTAATGATTTATGTAGGTAAATTATTTATTTAGCTATGTCACTTTGATATAATGAAGATAATTTATATTAATTATAATTACATTCAACATGTTAACTAAATCTTAAATTAGCTGGGCCATTTTAAACACATGTTTTTATATTTTGTTTGCAATTATTATGATCTGCAAATTGCTTTGTTTAATTGTAATACAATTTTTAAAGATAAAGTAACTACAGTTTAAATTACTTTTCTTTTATGTTGATGTATATAAAGGTTAATCTCATTTTCATGTCAAAATAATTTGCAACAATTATTGTTCTTGAAAGAAAAATCTGTCTTTTTAGACAAATATTCCCAAAAATACATGCTTTATTAGATGTTTTCCGGCCCATAAGGAGTGCATAAATCACGTAATTTGGAATGACTGAATGCGAAACAGACATATTTTTGCGGTAAAGTGAATTTCAAGACATATGGTGTTTAAATATTTGTGTTTGAAGTGTGGATCCCGTCAGACATAAATAATAAGCATGAGGGAAAACGCATCTCGACATGTGTAATGATCTGTTTTGGAATCCAGGAAAATGTGCAGAGAGTCGCGGCTTTTGTTTTTGTTTGCAAAATAAATATATTTCTTAGACAGAGCAATATAATTGTCTTCAAAAACTGTATTTGCTCAATGATCGTGATACAGAAGTCCATTTTCCCCCCGAATCGTATTGCATAATTGTTGTAGTTGATGACAGATTTGGAATGGAATACATAATGTTTCTTTCTTGTGGCAAGTCATGATGTCCAGTCAGATTGTTACAGAGATTTTTTTAATTTGAAGTAGATTGTAATGTCATATACCCGTATATACCGGTAGTTTTATTTTAATTGTAATAACACATAACATTTCTGGGTTATTTTTAGTTTTACCAGTTACTGTTTTTGAGGAAAATTATATATTTTTTCTCATTTTGGATGCAGTGATCAAAATGAGCTTTTATTATAAACCCTGAATTTTTTCTTTTTGAAAGGGGCTTGCACAGATTGATATGGGCGGGTTTATTATAATTTCTAAGGTCGAATATGTGGTGTGAAAGTGAAAGTCCCTTGGACATATGTCAATTGTACTAAAATAAATGGTGGTGAATTTTTTTGTAAAGTACTAATTTGTATATAACTGGCCAGCTGAATTAAATCGGGCCTGAGTAATATTTACATGATTACCAAAGTTTACTCCATTTAAGAGGTGCGCTCAGGTATAAGCGACCTTTGTGACATAGCTAACAAAGAGGTGAACTGGTTAGCCATGTTTGTGACATAGCTCACAAAGAGGTGAACTGGTTAGCCATGTTTGTGACATAGCTCACAAAGAGGTGAACTGGTTAGCCATGTTTGTGACATAGCTCACAAAGAGGTCAGCTGGTTTGAGCCTTGTTTGTGTAAAAGCTCTAGTTCAGTTTTATAGCTCTCATGCAAGAGAATTCTGAAGTACAGCTGTTTCAAAATGTTCATTTTTTATGTTTGCAGGGATTGACCCGGTGGCGAAAGTTGAGAGAACTGGGAACCAGGATGAGGTTCTGGACCTCGGCTCTGAGCTGCAACTCAAGTGTGAGATATTGGGAAACCCTGAACCTGCGTTCTACTGGTACCAAAATCAGTTCCGGTGAGAGTTTACTTTATAGCACTGTGTGGGAACATAATACTGTTATGTAAATACAGAGACTGGCATTTTTATGTCCCCCACTATAGTAGTGGGGGACATATTGTTTTTGCCCTGTCTGTTGGTCTGTTGGTCTGTTGGTCTGTTTGCGCCAACTTTAACATTTTGCAATAACTTTTGCTATATTGAAGATAGCAACTTCATATTTGGCATGCATGTGTATCTAATGAAGCTGCACATTTTGAGTGGTGAAAGGTCAAGGTCATCCTTCAAGGTCAGAGGTCAAATATCTGTGGCCCAAATCGCTTATTTTATAAATTCTTTTGCAATATTGAAGATAGCAACTTGATATTTGGCATGCATGTGCATCTCATGGAGCTGCACATTTTGAGTGGTGAAAGGTCAAGGTCAAGGTCATCCTTCAAGGTCAGAGGTCAAATATATGTGGCCCAAATCGCTTATTTTATGAATACTTTTGCAATATTGAAGATAGCATTTTGATATTCGGCATGCATGTGTATCTCATGGAGCTGCACATTTTGAGTGGTGAAAGGTCAAGGTCAAGGTCATCCTTCACAAGGTCAAGGTCATCCTTCAAGGTCAAACGTCATATAGGGGGACATTGTGTTTCACAAACACATCTTGTTGCTCTTAATATTGCAGTTTTATAATTATAGAAAAATTCACATAACAGAACTCCATGCAAAGCTTTTTGACTAACTCGGAAAAAAACAAATTTTCAGTCTTGAATTTTTAATTGCTACCTATAATAATATGCCAACCATTTTCCATTATGCATATTCTGTATTTTGGTGACCTATGTCATCTTGTTATTACGTTGACATTTAGTTGTTAGTCCTCGAATTACCAAAGACACTTTGAAGTTTTTTTTCTGAGCAAGTAACTCTTGTCAACAAAAGTGTGCATGTTCTATAGAAACATCCCCTAAATGCTGAATTCTGTTCATGATGGCTTCCTTTCAAAGACTGATCATATTTTGTAAGATCAAATAAACTCATTGCTATTAGATCGTAGATGCAGTTGCAGATAAGTTTTGCATTACCCCACCCATGCAAATTACCTCCACTATCTGATGATCTTTTGCTTTGGTATGATAAATATAAATATGACCCCTTTACATCAAGAACAGTATTGATTGCGTTCATATTATGCTGTATAAATCATAATTGACAGCATAATTATTAAAACTCAGAAAATAAGGTATGGATATTGTAATTGTCATGCTAGAAATATAATTAATGTATTAAAATTTAACACGCTGAGTAGATTGTTTTATTCAGAAAATAATAAAATTATTTGATTCTTATATGTATGTGGTAATAATTAATGATAATTATCATTATATAATTTACTACTTAGGTCATATTTGATCTCTTTAAATCATGCGGAGCAAAATTTTGTTGATCTAAATTCAATGTTCCTATGTTTATTTTTGTGTGTTTTGCTTTATGATTATTATCTTTGGCTCATTTTACCTTTTGCCTTAGTAATCAGTAATGTCTAGCAGATCTTTTCTTTGCTAAAATTTATGAGCCAACCCCGTGGTGTGAAATAACTATTAAATTTGCTCATAATTGTCAAACCTGTTGCTCCGATTGGCCATGATTTTAAATTTATTGGTACAAAAAGATACAATTTATCTTGGGAATTACACAATAAATCTTAGTACTATAAAATAATTATACAAAGTATGTATGGATATATGTCAACAGAGGGAAAACCTCTTGTTATCAAATTAGAAACTGGAGAGAGTGGTATAAATCACTGACTTTGCAGTGGCGAACTGTGACAGATATTATGTTTAAATGGCTTTTAAAATTGCGTTTTATTGCCGGATGATATTGGTTTACGTATTTATCAGCACTAATCAATATTTGGTAACAGTATTATGCAATTAAATGAGTACTTCAGTGAATTTTAAGTAAATTTTAATGATCTGTTTAATTCCTTGCATGATATTTTTTATTTATTTTAATGATTTGAGATAGAAATTAGAAATTTGACTCCACGTTTGATGTTTATATAATCTTGCATAATTATATTTCATTGTCAAAGTATGTGGTTTTTGTTCAGGAATAAAAAAATAATAAGCATGTCCAACAAGAAAAAAGTAGCAAAAAATTAGAAACAATCCTTCATAAAACACCCATAAAATGTTACCAAATATATTATCAGAATAAAAATTAATCTTTAGATACTAAACCTAACAGAATAGAAGATACTGGAGATATTAAAAGGTCACAAAATAATTTTACTTTTATATTAAAATCTTTGTATTAAACATTATTTAAGCAGCTCAGATATCAATGGAAGGAAGTATAATATCTAAGGCAGCAATATTTAATTCAGATAAACCTTAGTTTCACATCCAACTCTTGATATGCAAAAGTGAATCATGGAATTTTATTAGCAGACAATGCTCTCAAGTAACCTCTCCTGGTTGCCCCCTTCTGTCAGTATATTCTCCATGGGGAACCAGCAGTGATGGGTAATTAATGAGCGATAATGTGCCTAATTTCTAATCAACCTGAGCTAATTTTTCAGGTGGGCACCCATAACTGATAAATTAGCTTAATAAATAATCCCTCCAAAATCAGACACTGTTCCTGCAATCAAAATTAGCGCTGTTTGAGTCTTGAAAGATGCACTGGGGGCCAACGGAACACCCCATGAACGCAAGTTAGAGCGCAGTATTTACGCCTGCTTTCTACATCAAACCTTGGGAGGACCCTGTTTGTTAATAATTTTTGCACATTTGGCCCAGCTTTGTTTTTATAAGGTTTAACAATTTCAAAGTCAATTCCTTGATGAATTAAACAATTTTCTGGCGGAAAATAAACCATTCATTCAATTATGCAAATAAGTGATCCAGAAAGCTTGCATTGATGCCTTGCAGGAGAGACTGCCATCTTGCTATTGTTTGAAAGTTAAATATTTTTCCTTGCCTGGCTTTTGTCATTATGAGGCCAGGGAAACAGAAGGTGTATTAGATCTTGACTCTCCTGCAGCACCTTAGAATCCTGCCAAATTGTTTCATTATCTTTCATTAAATAAAATGCTAGTGATGGCACTCAATTACTTGTTTTCTCAGTGCCTGACACCTTGGGAACATGATTACTGTAATAATTAAATCTTAAAAAGCCATTTGTAATATCAGAAATATCTTCTACAGTATTGCACATGAGAATGTGATTGCAGCACTTAGGGTCATAATTAGTCTACAAATTAATGAAAAGGAGAGACAATAAGTGTTATTTAAGAGGGACAATTTTCGGAAGCATGAGAATGATAACATTTTTGATCTAAAGTAGCTAATAGAAAAGGTCCTTCAGGCATCATTAGTAACCATTTAATGATGACAAGCAGCCAAGTTGAAATTAATAGAATTTTAATGAGGTCTGGTTGTCTTACGAGAGAAAACTCTTGTGCCATGACTGCCTGTGGCTGTATTAAAATATTTCTGGTGCTTTTGGGTCATTTGGGTTAATTTGATTTGCTTTTGGTGTTTAAGTCTTTTAAAATATGGATGGAATCATTTCTAATATATACAACAAAACTGGAGATTAACTAGATCTATATCAATAGCATTTGTTTTATTAATTTTTTTTTTTATGCCCATGATAAATGATCTCTTTCAGTCAGTTTTGGAAAGTGTGAATGAGAATGCAACAGTACACAGTTGTCAGACTGAATTGTAGTTAAAAGTGAAAAAAATATCATTCATGTATCAACCATATATGAATCATCTAAAATGTTTATGCTGGCTTCTCATTTTAAATGATCTCAGTTTGACCTTGACATTGACATGCATTTGTACTGAAACTATTTCAAAAGGTCAAAATTCTTTGTGACTCAAAGTGAGATGTTTCATTCTACATCAATTACATATGCATCAAATCTTTGGTACTTAAATGGATATAAATCTATGAAAACTATAAACACACCCACATCACCCTTACCCCAATTTGACCTTGACCTGACCTGCTTTTGGAATAAGACTCGTTCATAAGGTCAATTTTTTTTGGTTAACCCAAATTTTGCTTTTTCATCTAACATCAATAATGTTTCATAATAGTCTATTATTCCTTTATGGATGTTGTCATTGAACACTATCTGCACACCGAAGTGACTTTGCCAAATATTTTTGCCTTAACATAGACCTATGTTTGGTCATTGAAAAATTAATAATTATAGTAAGAATAATAATTTATAGGATCTTAATTCCTGAGTACCTCAAATAAATGTTCAATGCACATACATCAATACTATTTATTAAAAGCATTGATACTTCCATAAAACTCACAGCGCAACAAAATGTCACCTGATCTATTTTGACCTTGACTTTTTCAAAAAGGCCAATTAACCCTTTGCATGCTGGGAAATTTGTCATCTGCTAAAATGTCGTCTGCTAAATTTCTAAAATTAGCATTTTCTTCGATTTAAAAAAACAAACTATCATAATAGCAAACAGTTTGGATCCTGATGAGACGCCACTGTGTTCTGTGGCATCTCATCTGGATCCAAACTGTTTGCAAAGGCCTTTAAAATTTGGTTCCAGCACTGAAAGAGTTAATTCATACTGACAAGGCTTCTAACAGGGGTATCAGCAGTTATTGAATGCATCATCTTGTTAATCTATGTAGTTAAGTATTAAGGTAGCGCACCTCTAATGGGCACATATCCAAATATAATCTTAAGTAATTATTTTCTTAATCAGCATCATTTCACTGAACTACATGCAAATTTGTAGGTAGGCTTTCCATGCTTTTTAAAAAAATATACCGATTTTTTCAAAACCACCCCCACGCTCGGCTTTTGTCCAGTTTATTTTCACCCCTGGGGTATATAAAAGTTCCATAATTCATTCAAATTTCCAAATATGGACATGCAGTTGGTGTGTACAGATGCTGTAAAGGTGTTTAAAGTTTAAACAAGATGAAATAAGTATTCTTTTGCAGACATTTATTTTTTACAAATTTTTATCTATGGAAGAGCGCCATGAAATGTAAGTGATTTCAGCCAAGTAAAAATTGGGTCGGTTAAAATCAAAGTGTCATAAAATTCAAAATAGTATCATTTAAGTCATATTTTAAACTTAGTTTTTATAGAAACACTATATACAGCAAAAATACCAAGAAATAGACAGATTTACCGTTTACTTTTTGAAATAAAAATAAAAATGCAACATGCATTGTTCGTATTTTCAACAGTAACTCACCCAATTTCGCCATAACGTTTCTTTAATTTTAATAATTGAAGAATGTGCATAAAAATTGCAACATATTTAACAATAAATATAGCTTATATGCCATATTAAATCAAATTACATTAGAAAATAAATATAACGCGTCGCAAAAAAGTATACGTCGTCGGCAGGATTCGAACCTGCGCGGGAATATCCCAAAAGATTTCTAGTCTATCGCCTTAACCACTAGGCTACGGCACCTAATAGTAGGCTCTTCTGGCCCCTGCGAAATGTTGTTCTGCAGTTCACGAATAATTCGTGAACAGTTCATGAACTGTTCGTGAACTGAGTTCATGAATTGTTCATGAATAGTTCGTGAACAGAAAATGAGCCACGTCTGTGAAAAGTTCTTGAAATTTTAGTTCATGAACTGTTCATGAACACTAATGGCATGAAGTGTTCATGAAATATTTTTGAAACCTAATGGCATGAAGTGTTCATGAACTATTCTTGAACCCTTATGGCATGAAGTGTTCATGAACTATTCTTGAACCTGTGTGGCATGAAGTGTTCATGAACTATTCTTGAACCATTATGGCATGAAATGTTCATGAACTATTCATGAACATCAATGGCATGAAGTGTTCTTGAACAGTTCATGAACAACACAATTATTGAAAAATTCTTCAGGGTTTTGCTGTTCACGAACAGTTCATGAACATTTTCCTTTTATTTTTCAATGGCTCATTTTCTGTTCACGAACTGTAAGTGAATAGTTCATGAACCATAGTTCTTCAAGAGTTCATGAACTGAGGTGGCATGAAGTGTTCATGAACTATTCATGAACAAGAATTTGTCAATTTATGCAAAGGTTATCATAAGTGTTACTAAAGCTCAACAAACAGCTCAGGGTAAGAAGAAACAAGTCTTGTATTAGCACTTAACATATTGATAGCAACATATAACAATAATTTAAATATAACACTAATAACTGAGATACAAGTGGTTTGATAATACTCTTTAAATTTCATAATACAACTTTGCACTATATGTTCATGAATAATTCATGTATTGAAAAGATTATGAATAGTCTCATTTTCAGTTCAAGAATCATTTACTAATCAATGGTTTCCCTGAAATGGTTACACTTACAGTGCCAAAGAACTTGAAATGGAACCAATGGCTGATCAGTTCAGCCGGTAATTTACTAAAGACTTACATTTTCAAATATAACATAAACCATGTGCCTTCCGTTTCAACTTCCTGTGCACACAATATTCTTTCTTTGTAAAAACAGCAATGCAATGTACATTGAGTTCTTGATATCATCTTAAACTGTTCTTGAAATAAGATGTCCTTAAAACGTTTTTAAACTTGTCTTTTAAGTCTTCCAAGAACAATGACAGATCCTTTTAAGAACATATTGGATTCTTAAAAAGTCCATCATACATTCAAAAACATTGTGTAGACCTGTTTAAGAACATCAGAAGGAAACATGTTGTTCAAAAAAGTTCTTAAAGTGTTCAAGAATAGTTTAAGAATAATTCAAGAACAGGAAAGGTCCTTAAAAAGTTATTGAAGTGTTCCTGAAGGCAGTTCTTGAACAGTTCTTGTACAAATGTTCTTAAAATTCTCTAGAACAGGTCAAGAACTCTAACTTACAGTGGTGAAAGTACTATGCATATTCATACTAACTTCACAGGTTTCACAAATCTACAAGATTTGTATGCTAGACATTTCAATATTACTTTCAAAAATATGTATGAAACATCTAGCACAAAGGAATTCATGAATTATTCATGATGGATCCTTAAAGTCTGTCTCAGAAAAGTCATTAGAAATACTTGTGCATGAAATGTTCATCACTAAGTATTTATGGTTAGATGAAGAACTGTTCATGAACTTTGAAATGTTCAACAATAATTCATAAACAGTTTATGAACATGTCTTAAGAACAGTTCATGTCCAAAAGTTCATGAACCAAGCTCAGGAACTTTTTCAGAACCGTTCATGAACAGTTCTTGATTGGCTTGAAGTGTTCATGAAATCATGAACAACATTTCGCCGGGGTTGAAGTTGAACCTTCGAAGAAATCGCGGGAAATCATTAGAGGTGCGCTACCTTAACTGATTCCACCATCTGACAGGTTCTTCTTTAGATAGATGTTCTTTTAACTTTCCGTCTGCTCTACATGAAAGACAATGTATCAAATGTTACAGTGATCCAATGTTAAAATATAATTTTTTGGAGGTTAGGTTTCAATTTAATGAATTTATTTTAGGACCCCGAAAGACAAGTACGCTCTTAATTAAGTAGGCTCTTTAAGCCCTTTCCCACTCAGAAGCAAAGTGAAAATGGCTATGAGCAAACAGCATAAAACCAGAACAGCCTGCGAGTAAATCAAGTAACTTACAGGCTGTTCAGGTTTTATGCTGTTTGCTGCTTATCAGTATCTAAGGGTTGGAAATGAAGCCCTTAAAACTTGAATTTAGTAAAAAGGTCTTTATTAAAAACTTTTCAAGACTACAAATGCTCAAAATACATATCTAAGTGGTAAGGGTTTAAAGTATACAGATGGGTCAATCAATCAAAACTGACAAGGCTTGGCTTGGTGGCACCAGCGGTTATTGAAGGCAGCATCTTGTTAAACATTTACATTTCACTTGATCTGACTGAACAGCAGGAGTTTTTTACTGTTTTCAAGTAAAAAGTGTTTTTAATGGATTTATAATAGATTGCGTGACTGCATTTTCTCCACGGTGATTTTATGTAATAAGAAAAATTATGTGGCAATATGGAGTTGTAAAGGTTGTCTTAAAAAGGCTGAACAAGTGCTGACGGTGTGAATGAATGATTAAGTCCCCTTTCAGAGATGGCAGAGTATATTAGTTTGATGACATGGGTCATTTACAGACACTTTTGTTGAAACTTAATGAAGTCACTTTGCAGGTGAAATGCATTAAAAGCCTTGTCCAAAGTTTTTAAAAATGTGTCAGCTTAGCTCAACCCGTTTCTTTAACCTATTTATGCCTAGTGAACTCTCCCATCCTTCTAAATTGGAGCAATTTATTTCCAAAATTAGGGATGTCTAGTATATTTATTTCTATATTTAGAATATTTCTTACAGACATTCCTTTAAGCAAACAGCGCAGACCCAGATGAGATGCTGCATCATGCGGCGTCTCATCCGGGTCTACGCTGTTTGCCAAGGCCTTTTTTCTAGACGCTAGGCATAAATGGGTTAAATTGCAATAAAGTATGCACAAATGTCATTTTATTTTTTTTACAAGCTTTCAACAGTTTTAGACAGTTATTTTTAAAACAGGCATATTTTTTAAAGAAATCAAAGCATGAAGTTTATATCATTACTATATATTACCTAAATGTCAAACATCAGAAAATACGTAAAGAATTTATATAAGTATTCTTATATCAAGAAATATTTATGACAATAACTGTATTTTGGTTTGTTTTTAGGGTGTTCAACAAACAGAATGTTCGTATTTTGGACAAGGGTACACGTCTTCGTATTTTCAACATCACTGCCAGCGACAATGGAGTGTACTCGTGCCGTGGAGAGAATGTGGCGGGAACTGTGGATAGCACCAGCAACTTCCTGTTGAATATCAAAGGTAAGAAATGAGCGTCAGTGTGTGACAACCTGCTAAATTAATGTGTGTAAAGTGTGGTCCCAGATAAGCCCATGCAGTCTGCACAGGCTAATCAGAGATTTCATTTTTCACTTTTATGTTTTTTGTTTAAAGGATGTCTCTTCTTAGCGAAACTTTTTTTTAGGTGTTCTAAGTGTTCTCCCTGATAAGCCTGTGGTTATAGGTTATATATTATGACACTTTATATACATGCATTAAACCCTGTTTTCCCAGGGCAGGGCTCATATGGGTGTGGCTATCATAAGTTCAAACCTCAATCCTACATTCCTGGATTGTTACTTACATTTTGATTAATTAAGCTTCATCCTCATAAAACCTGGGACAACTTGTGATTTGGGGAAGATGTTGCCCAATTTTTAGCTCGGCTGTTTTTGTAGAAAACCCGAGGTTTTGTCATAGCTAGCTCGTCGTGTCATCTGCTGTCCGCCGTCCGGGTCGTGCTAAAACCTTGACATTTTGCTCTAAAATCCAAGTGCTTCCACATACAACTTTGAAACTTCATATGTAGATGCACCTTGATGAGTTTTACACGCCACACCCATCACAAGATCAAAGGTCAAGGTCACTGTGACCCCTAAAAAAAAAAAATTCGAACAAGCTTTCATTTATTCAAAACTGCACACGCAGCCGAGCATTGGCACCCGTTATGCTGTGCTCTTGTTTTCAAAAAGTGTCAAAAGACTAATGATTTGAATACTGAAAATATTACTTTGATTAATTGCACTGAGTAATAAATAATTTTGTCACCTGTACTTGTTAACCTTTTTTGTTGTAACTAACGGTAATGAACCTCTTATTTTGATATGCAATTTTAATGTTGACAAACAATATGGAAAAATGCGTATTAATCAAAATCAGTTGAAAAAAACAGCTTGTTTGCAAACTCCTTGTTTTTATTGAACAGTTTTAGGAGTGTGAACATATGTAATGCAATCTCATGTAACAATTACGGTGGAACAATCTGAATTCTGTCTGTTATGATTATTCACTGCGTACAAAAGGCCCCATAGAGTCAGACTGATATATTAGGACTGACGTGGAGAACAGATGTAGATTTTTGTCATCATTCCTCACAACATAGTGTAGCTCCACCTCTCCTGTAAGGGGTATATAAACTATCCCAAGGACTACATAAAAGAATGCATTGTGTAATTATGCATGTCATCAGGTTTCACATCTAGACAGGATCTGATTATTTCTGCTCTTCCAAAGAGTGTTTTTTTTTCAAGAAACAAAGCCAGGATAGTGTTTTAAAATTATGGGTGGAATCCTAGGTGATTGTATGTTTTGAAATGGAAGAGGTTTTCTTGATGCATTGCAGCTAGATTGGTCACAGGCACGTTTTAAATTATTCAACTTTATAAGTAAACAACTACAAACTTTATGGAAATTATAAAATGAGTAGCACAATCTACATTTGAATGACTTACTAATTTTTGTTAGAAGAATATCTTGAAAACTAAAAGAGGAATCACATTGAAACTTAATTGGTTGGTAGCCCTCATTTAGGGGATGTGCAATTTAAAAGCACCATCACTCTTGTTCACCTTTTTTTAAGAGTTATTGCCCTTTGTAAAAAAAAAAATCAGCACTGACTCATTTATGTTTCCATGTTGCAATTAGCAGGGGCAACAGTGTATCATGGACACATTTGTTGGTTTGTTCATCATATTCAAGTTAATTTGCTTTGATACTTTTATACCTTTGCAACACAATTCGTGCAGACATAAAAATGTTTCCGTATCATTTTGGATGCATAAATACTCCATTTATCAGTTTGGATGCGGACATTTGAATGAAATGCTGTTGCCCTACTTATGTAAATGAGGTTTTTTTGCTGTGTATTTGACAAATAAACACTGATTACCGTCTGAGATTGTGACATATTTATGAACAAAGAAAGGAAATAATCATTAATTTTTATCTTAAAGAGTTAGATTTTGCATGCTATACGTGCAAAAACTTTGACTTAAACCCTTTATTTTTATGTATTCTGTCACTTTGGATGTTAAGCAACAAGAAGTATAAATTGAAATCCCCTTTTGGCTTTGATTTAATACTAATTTATCACATTTTACATTTCCAAGTGCTATTGTTCAAATCTGACACGATTGTAATGTCAACAAGTTCCTTTCTAAATTGTAACTTTTTAAGTATTTTTAATAGATTCTTTGTTGAAGAGGCTTATTTTCTATTTTACCATTCTTTCTTTCGATGGCCTCAATTTGAAAACAGCTCACCGGTATTAAGCAAAAATTAGTAAGAAATCGAAATGAGATTTTCATGAATGCCAACATACATTTACCATTTTCTACAAATTCTGTTCACTTAATTGCCCCGAACCCCAAAGAAGATTACTATAAGTAGAGTAGTTTGATAAATAACTCTCATGGCTTTATGCTTGTGCGTAAAGTGTTGCTCCTGGTTAGCCTGGCCAGTATTCACATACTAACCAGGGACAACACTTTTCCCCTTTCTGGTATTTTTTGCCTGAAGGAAGTATTTTTTAAGTGAAAATCCAGTCGAAGATCATAGTGTAATCCCTGATTTTCCTGTACAGACTAGACAGGCTAGACTGCACAGGCTAGACTGCACAGGCTAGACTACACAGGCTAGACTGCACAGGCTTATCTGGGACAACACTTTACGCATATGCATTAAACTCCATTTTCCCAGTGCGAGGCTTATCTATTATTTTTCTCATTTCTTTCATGATGTTATGTTTCTGTATCATTATTTTATCATGGTCATTTGCTTATTACTAAAAATACTAATACAAATTATACATAAACATTGTAAGAAGCCCCCAATCATTTCAGCCCCCAACACTCCCCACCTGATCCAGAAACTGTTCACACCTAATCTGCTGGTCTCGAAGAACCAAGAGGCGAGGTTGGACTGTCCATTTGAAGACGCCACCAAAATAGAGTGGTTCGCCAACTATGAAAAGCTGTATAACAGCACACGGTGAGCTTGCCTATTAATTATCCTGATAAACCGCTTATTTATGATAAGATTTCTGGTGGAAATTGAAATTTATGTATAACTGTAATTGGGATTAATGTTTTCTGTAAGATTGTTGTTAAATTATGAGTTATTTATAAATTTATTTACTTAATTCGTGCCAGAAATGAGTGGATATTGTTATTTCTCACGGTTATCATTATAACAGATGTCTTAAAAGTTGCTTTTTATGTCCCCCCCCACTATAGCGGGGGACATATTGTTTTTGCCCTGTCTGTTGGTTTGTTTGTTGGTTTGTTTGTTTGCCCCAACTTTAACATTTGCCATAACTTTGCAATATTTAATATAGCAACTTGATATTTGGCATGCATGTGTATCTCATGGAGCTGCACATTTTGAGTGGTGAAAGGTCAAGGTCATCCTTCAAGGTCAAAGGTCAAATATATGGGTCAAAATGGCTCATTTAATGTCACTTTTGCAATATTGAAGCTAGCAACTTGATATTTGACATGCATGTGCATCTCATGGAGCTGCACATTTTGAGTGGTGAAAGGTCAAGGTCATCCTTCAAGGTCAAAGATCATATATATGGGGACATAGTGTTTCACAAACACATCGCTTGTTGTTAATATATATACCGTCTTTATCCTAATAAACGCGCTCGGGCGCAATGCAAATCACAAAGAGGGCGTGTTTATTTCACCCTCCTTTAGGTATAATATAAGCCAACACCTAAAATGTGTTAACCGGCATTTGCGAAAAGTTCCGAGTTCATTGAGCAATCGTAAACATATCACAAATAGTTTTATAAGAATACTACACCCTATTATCATGCGAAATGAAAAGCCGTTGTCGATATGACCGTAGTGAGAACTGTAACAGTACGCGTGGCCGAGATATGAACAGTGTTAATTAGTGAAGGTTTATGGTTACAATAGCTTCCGCCCAGCATACCACATATTGAACAACCTGGGTAGATCAGTATTTTAAATGCACGGTGTAAATAAAAACGTAACATGAATTTGACATTTAAAACTGAAAACACCGATACAATAATAAAATCGCCAGCATGTTGGAGTTTAATTCTTACATCAATCTATTTCAAATATATATGTTATCATTATTATTATAAAAGTTTTATTTCTATAAGGTTCTTGCCAATTACCTTGTTGATAACAAAAATTTCCGTCAATAAAATGCAATTACTTTACCCCTTAGCAGCCGAGAAATGGGGGCGCTATTATTTTGATCACTCCTTCATTTTATTATACGATAGGGGCGCGTTTATTAGGGCGGGAGCGTTTATTTGGATAAAGACGGTATACAATCTAGATATTATGATCGATGCAAGATCAGGTTTGATATCAAAATTATGGAGTACTCTACAATCATGTCAAAACAAAACATGTGTGCACTTTGCTGTCTGGCTCACACATAAGACCTGTTGCAGATAATCGAGAACACATTAATTAATGTTCACATTTTCTATTTATTTCTTGTTAATTGACCAAAAACATGCAGAATTAATGTTCACATTTTCTATTTATTTCTTGTTAATTGACCAAAAACATGCAAAATTAATGTTCACATTTTCTATTTATTTCTTGTTAATTGACCAAAAACATGCAGAATTAATGTTCACATTTTCTATTTATTTCTTGTTAATTGGCCAAAAACATGCAGAATTGATGTTCACATTTTCTATTTATTTCTTGTTAATTGACCAAAAACATGCAGAATTAATGTTCACATTTTCTATTTATTTCTTGTTAATTGACCAAAAACATGCAGACTATTCCTGAACAACACTTAACACACTTCCACTTAACACTTTTTACATGAGATGCCCCATATTTGTTTGTTATCCTCCCCCAAAGGCGGAGGGATGTAGCATTGGCTCTGTCTGTCAGTCCGTCTGTCACAAAATTGATTTTTAGAGGGGGATATCAATTCAACGAAATTGCATGTTAGTTTATATTTTAGCTGTTTTCAACAGTATCTCAGTCACTTCATAGCGGCAGGTAAGGCTACTCACACTTTTCCTTGGTAAGCCAGTTCATCAGTACTGAAGTGCACATACTGTAACTGATAACTGCCCAACATGCATTCAAGATGGGCCGAGAATAACAGTAGAAATAATAATTGACCAACCTCCACATGAGTTATGTGGCTGGGCAAGGAATCCTACCCACAATCCTTGATTTGGAGTCCAGGACTGGTTGATTATAAGTCATTAAAACAGTTGTGTTTGCTGGTTGCAGGTACACAGTCTTCAACAACGGTTCCCTGTATTTCCCAAAGGTTAGGAAAGCAGATGAGGCTGGGTACCGGTGCGAGGGCCTCTCCAATGTGTCAGACATCCCCGCCCAGACGTTCATTGTAGAACTCATTATTGCCTGTAAGTGTGCAAGTTTGGGTTTATTTGAAACTTAAGTTGAAATAGAAAAAAAAAGTAGTAAAGTTAGTTTTTGCTCTCTGTTGTCTGTGCTTTTGGAAGAAGCCCTTCAAACAAAAAAATTCCTTTAATGAATTTATTTTAAAACTTAATTTTTTTATTTGTATTCACTTGGCATCTACTGCTTACATCTAATAAGCATTATAGCCATTGGTACATGTATGTCCATTCATTCTTCTGTCTCTCTTTGTAAGTACAAGATTAACCTGAAATGATGCGTTCAAGCTGGCTTCAATACTGTTTGCTTTAAAGCTAAACGTTTCCATAGCTGATTTTCTTGAACCCAACAACACACCAATATCTCCTGACCTTATCAACACCTTGACATTTACCTACTTTCTAACTATTTCAGAAGGGTTCAAATTCTCTGTTAACCCAAACAAACATGAAAAGTACTGGTACATACCAATAACATTTCCATCTAACATGCAGCACTGTCACATTTTTTACCTCATTTTGACCCTGAGATTAACATAATATTGAACTTAGATTTATTCATATGGGTCAAGGAAACGACCTTGGCATTGAAGTAATAATTCTACCTTAGACTTATTCAAATGGGTCAAGGAAACGACCTTGACATTGAAGTTATATTGAACTTAGACTTATTCAAATCGGTCAAGGAAAAGATACTGACACGGCTTCCTCTGGGTTGATGGAAGGATCAGTATAAATGTGTCTTGTTCTGTGAAAGCTGGTCATAATGTATGTGCGTAAAGTGTCGTCCCAGATTAGCCTGTGCAGTCCGCACAGGCTAATCAGGGACGACACTTTCCGCTTAAATGGTATTTTCCATATAAAGGAAGTCCCTTTTTACCGAAAATCTAGTTTAAGCGGAAAGTGTCGTCCCTGATTAGCCTGTGCGGACTGCACAGGCTAATCTGGGACGATACTTAACGCACATGCAGTATGCCCAGTTTTCTCAAAACAAGACACAAATAGAGAAGTATCTTGTGAATCTATGTAGATTAATCCTTAACTGATACCACCATCTACCCAGTTGTTATTGAGATCTATATGCCTTATATTCAAGACAAAAAATCAAATATTACTGTGATACAAGTACGCAATAACATTTGTCGGCATTTGGTTTCAATTTAATGAATTTGTTTTCATACTCTGAAAGACAAGAAACCTGTTAAATTATTTATAAGTACTGATACTCGTTATTAAATATGAGCTGAACTGAGTCTTGGAATTATTAATACGTCAATTGTAATTATTTATGTACTTATAACTTTTCAGTAGAAATGGAAAAATTGAATTCTTATAGCGCTTGAAATAGTTTAACACTCAGAAGAGCAAATGTCAAGATGTTCAATATTGAGTTGATAATAAGTTTGTTGTTTCTAAAAATTACATGTTTTAAATTTGTTCACTGGTTTGAACCTTTTTTTGGGAACTCAAGGGTTAGACTGGTTTACTTCCTGAACTTGCAAAAAACAATAAAAATTAACCAAGATTTTCTGCCAGACATTTAATAAGCAGTTTCCAGATTGTATGATGTAAATTGCATTGGAATCGAGGAGTTTCTATATGGTCTCTGTGGATAGAAAGCGGAAATGTACATTGTAAATGTCACAGTTTCACGTTGTTTTTATGCACCCGGTAGGGTGGCATATAGCAGATGAACTGTCCGTCAGTCAGTCAGTATGTCAGTCTGTCCGAAAAAAAACCTTAAACGTTGGCCATAACTTTTGCAATATCGAAGATAGCAACTTGATATTTGGCATGCATGTGTTTCTCATGAAGCTGCACATTTTAAGTGTTTGAAGTTCAAGGTCAAGGTCATCCTTCAAGGTCAAAGGTCAATTTTTTTAATTTCAAAGCGGCGCATTAGGGAGCATTGTGTTTGTAACGAACACATCTCTTGTTTACTTTTATAATCTCATGAAACTTTGAAATATTCCTAAAAAATATTGCAAAAACCAAGACAAGTGTGCTCAGCATGTTCTAAAAATACAATACCCATACCTATAATTTAACCCAGACTCTGTTTGATCTGCTGTAATGAAATAATATTTATACTATTACTCAATAAAAATTACATAAATCAGGGTGTTTTGGTCATAAAATGTTTCGAAGAGTACAATAAAATAAGTCTGTGCATTATCAAATTCAATGTAGATAACTAACCCTGTTGGCACATGCAAGAAACAATATGTTTATTGCTTGTTCTAAAATGCAAAGTCCTTTTTAAGGTTAATATCAGTTGCAGAAATTTACAAATATCTGTTTTGTCAGATTTGTAGCTGCTTCACTTTATGTTTTAGTAAATATCTATTGAATATCTAGAAAATATTCTGTAACAAACTCAATTAGGTATTAGAGAGAAATCAAAAACAGTGAAACAAGTTCCACAAAACCAGAGCTTGGTTAGCAGGTAATTTTTCTTGTAATGGGTTTCTTCAAAGCTGCAATTGTATTTATGTTTGCAATAATACCATGGAAATATTGAAGCAAGTACAGGGTATTTTTAATTAGAATGTAGTTACTGCAACATGTGCACATGGTATCAAAGATGTCTTAAACGCCTTAAACTCACTTACTGTTAAAGGTATGCACATTTCTCCTGGCATGTACTTTCTAGAGAAAGTCATCAAGACTTTGTTAAAGCTTTTTAATGAATATAAATCTGCAACATTAAACGCAGCAATATTTCTATGATGAGGAGATGTCTAAAATTCATCACGAGTTGATTCCGTGATTTCGCCGCGATATAAGATGATGTATGAATACTAAAAGTAATTTACTGGGTTTTTGGTGCCTCAGATACCTTCACCATGAGATAATTTTAATTGGAAAAATTATATATTATCTGTCTGCAGGCAATTTGGGAAAAAAATCAATTTGAAAGTTACAGATGTTATTCAGTCAATCATGTCATGGTTTTAAAAGCACTTGCACATGGATGAGCAATCCATGCCAATTTAAAGCCCTGTTTGTTTTTGACAGTTTGAAAGATTAACAAATAGGTACAGAAAAGAAAAGAAGGTGCAACATTAACTGTCCTCTGGATAAGTAGAGAATATGAGGGTAAGGGTCTTTGCGTAATTGAATTCATCCGAAGTGGTGACGAAAGTTTACATGTCGAGGATTCAATTAAAAATTAATTTTTAAAAGGTGTTTCACCACAGTTTTACGGGAAAAGTTGTGCATCATCAGGATGTCAGATGAACTTGGACTGTAAGGAAAAGCCAACGTTTATTTCAACATCTAGAGTTTTCTTTTACAAACTCATTAATTGGTAGGATAAAGGTTGTTTTACGTTATTTACTGTGTTTTTTTTATAATTGCTATTTTATAACAAATACTGATAGTTCGTATATTGTAATGTACAAGTATTACTTAAGCATATTATAATATCAAGGTTTTTGTTGTTGATCAGTTGAAAAAAAATCATGATTATTTATTTATTTACTTTTAAGTTATCTAACAAAGTATTTATTTTTGAACAGGTAAACAATTTAAACACTGAACTACCAGTAAGGATATATATGCTGGTTCAATCTATAAATGCAGTTCTGGCAGTATCATTTTCAATTTATTATAAAGTCATTAAAGTCGGATAGAAAAGTACACTATCCAGTTTATGGTGGAAGCTGTACTGGGAACCAATTGTGCATGGATCCTTCAGGGAGCTGCTTTCATTACAATCTAGGAGATCTAGATTTCCCAGAACATGAGCAACACTTTCTGACATTAAATTCTCTTGGGGTCTATTTAGTCAATTTTTCCTATTTAGATATTAATCAAACAACTAATGATTGTTTTTCCACACTTTTTGGTGTATCTCTATAATAGAGACAGTATGTCATCCTGTTAATAAGAGAAAATCAATTTTAGAGGTACTAAATGGCAGTAATTTCGGAACAGTTACTATTTCCATATTCGTATTTCATTAAGTGCTTTTCGTATTGTGTGTCATTATATTCAAATAAATATTTGCATTATTAAAACAGTATTATTTATACTCAAAGAAGTTCATTAACAATTTTTTGACTGCGGAAATAAAATTATGTGTGCATGCGCATGCATATCAGATCTTATGAAAATATGACGTATTTCTTAAAGACATCTTACCACCCATGTCTCTTCCTGGCAAAACAAAAAATAGATAGATAAAGAAAAAAGACAAAGGTTTTTATAAAAACTTACTCTGTGTGTGATAAAAAATTAGACGAAGGAATGCAATATTAATTTTGACATCAATAATTAGCCACTTAAAGTTTTATCTTGCATGTTTGTACATTCTGAATTATTATTTTTACAATAATTACATTTTCGTTGAAGAAAATACTCAATAAGTGTTTATTAGAAAACTCGAAGAAATTACTGAAAATCTAATTATTTGTACATTTAATTTGCAGATCACTTATAAAATTATCATTAAGAAAAGTGGAATACAGTCTCTTTTATTTAAGAAATGCTTCATTAGATGGGTTTTAAAGCTAGTAATTCATAACTTAGAAGTGATGCAAATTTTTTATACAAACAGTGAAACTCATCATAAAATATAACACATTTAACAATATAAAATTGAACTGCGTTTCATTAGGAGCCCAATTTTGGTTCATGAGCATGCTCAGAAATTCTGGAATCACTAAACGTCAAACAATCATCTTAAAACTCCGATAAATTACAAAATCTGAAAATCTATTATGGGGGTAAGGATTGTCAGTAATATAGAAGATATTAAATGCTGAGAATGTACCTACCATTGGAAAATCCTCTGTTAATGAATTACTAGCTATTATGGAGTTTTGGAAACGATTAAAAGAAGTTTATAATTAAAACCTACGATTTGTTAAATGCAGCGATTAGGATTCCCAGAATTTTATTGCTGTACACTACCATTCAGTGGCGAATGCTGAGAAGTTAGCAGTGTTATCACAGGGGGCTAGGGAAGAGTATTACAGTTTGATAGGGAGGTATCAGAAGTTAACATTTCCGTGGCCATGATATGGGGCAGACAAATTTACCTCCAAAAAGAATGATAAGGAGTGTGTTTGATTCTTTTTATATACATTTTATACAATCATGAAACAATCTTGAAACCGGTTTAACCAAATTATTACGCGTTCTGGGTAATCAAGCAGCCCCCTCAAAGGCAGAGGCTAATGGCTTTATAATGACATGGCTAACAAAGTTTCTGGATCATAGAGAAACTTTGGTTGTCTGCAAACACTCAAACGTATGACACCATGAGAGTACTGCCTAAAAGAACTTTTTCTACAGTTAAGATATTATCTAAACATTAATCTTTTTTGAAACATTAAAAGCAACATTTTCTGTTATGTTGATTTTTTGTGGATATTTTCCAATGAAGTAGAAGCCTCAGTTCCCTCTGTTCTAGGCAGTGTTGTTGATAAATTATTCACTTTTGTACCATTTTCATATGTTTCTGCGTTGAAATTTCACTTTTATGATTTGAAAATTTGAATACTCTCGCCCGAGTTCTTGTATCTCATTTTTTATTTGACTATTTTAATATGTTTTTAATAAACTGTTTAAAAAGCTTTTGTGGTTTCATGATTAAAATTAATAATTATAAATCTAAAAAATATTTCAATAGCTTAAGCAGTCTCTGTTTATTAAATATTCACAATTTTTCTAATGATGATTTTTTAATGATTTTTATTTGTATAAGAAATATTCATATTATTTTAACAATTACTATTGTTTAAATTTTAATGGATTGGTAACTATTTGGGGAAATTGGTATTAAAGGAATGTAAAGTTATTAAATGGATATATTTTTCTCCACATTTGTATGAGTAGAAATGGATGATATATTTGTGAAAAATGCATTTTGAACTTGCACAAAATGGTACTTTCTTTAAAATACCTCTATGAATCTTGGTGGGCTAAATTTTGAAACTTATATTATTGGCCTAATTGCAAAGTCATTAGGTTATTATTGTACTCTTAAACTTTAATGTAAAATGGAGCATATGGTACTTAACTTTAAGTTCAAGTGTTCTTCAGATTGTTCAAAAACATTGAAAATAAAAGATGTAAATTTAATATAGTAGTCATAAAAAAGTATTTTAACTTTTATTTTATTTTATATTTCTGGTTTGTACAGAACGTTTTACCCAAATTTCCTGAAAATAAAACAAAGATTGCAAGCTTTCTTGTTGAGATTAGATTGTAACAGCTTGTTGACTTTATGACTCTATTATTATGATATTGTTTTAAAACTGCAAACTGCACAAGATAAACTTGTTATGGTTCCAAGATCACAATCAGTGTTTTACAAGAAAAAACTCGAAGTTTTCAGAAGTTGTGGAGGAAAAAAACACTTACTGTTGAGTTTTATTCGCCTCTGTGGTGGGTGGGGTGGAAACATACACATGTTATGATGTGCCTAAATGTGTAGTCTTTACTTGCAATGACATGCTTGATAACATTTTGTTGAGTTTTTTTCAGTATTGATGCTGTCATTAGCATAATTGTTGTCTGCAATTTTGATTTTTGGCATTGCATTTCTCAAGAGAAAAAGTCAGTTGCATAATTAATAAAATGAAAAAAGAACATGTAACAACGGTCTGGAAAACTTTAAATATACCATATTATTCTCAAAGTGTTGCAGATCCCTTATCTTAGCTGAATCCACCAGAAACATTATTAACTTGTAAATACAAATTGAATTTGATTACCTCCCTTTGTACTATAAATGTCATTTACAAATTAATTATGGTATATGTAATTGTTAATTACTTGTACTATAAATATCACTTTGTTACTTTCAGTATTAGAAGATCATACAGACATTTATAACACAAAAATAATTGTACAATGTGTCACCTGAAGTGATTCCAGCTATAGTAGCCATTTTCTAATGAGGAAACAGATTCAAAAGTATAGAAATAAGTCAAAGTCTATCATGTATGTGAACAACCTTTTGGGTGTCAAGTTATGTCCGACATTCATCATTTTACCATATGATCAACAGTATTAAATGATGTCTGTTTGCAATCAGAAAATATCTTTGCTTAATTAAGCTAAAAACTCAAATAAATAAATGCGAGCCCCGGAAAAATATACTGTTTCTTTATAATTAGCCATTTGTTTAATATATATTCTTTTTGCATACCATAGTTACAGGAAATGAATGTTAAATGTCAAAAATATTACACAATTATTGGCAAAGGTACCTATGTTTGGGTGTATAATTTACAGTTCAGATACAGTGCATGCCAGATTTGATTACCTTGAACATTTTGAGATACCGAGATGTATTTTACTCTGATAGGGAACTATATCAGACACATTACTGTCTAGTGCCTCTCTTAACTAACCTAAAGAGGTCAGACTTTATGTAATGGAATTTTTTTTAACTCTCATATTATATTTGCAATATTACAGTGAAATAATAAGTAAAAACTATTCCAAGATGCAATGAAATTAGACATATAAAATTTATGCATAAAGAGACATGGAAAATATTAAATTTTACAAAAAAAAAAATTGTGCGCACTTGATCGGTTGTATATGCTAACATGATAGTATTACTTGCTTACTCTATGGCCATATTATTGCGCACTCAAAAGCGGACTGATGAGAATATGTATTTGATCTTTGTTCTTTTATTACTTAGGCAAGTGATGGCTCTTACATGCGCACACAATAGCTATTGCTTGAGAATGTAATATTTATTTAATGCGCATGAAATAACTGTTAAGTGTGCGTGGCATAGATGCAGCGCAATAAAATATTTCATGTGCCCTTTTTATGCCACTACATGTATAAAGAGGCTGACATTCACTGCAGATGTTAAGGGAGCTGCATGTAGCTCCACCCACTTTGTTGGAAGTCAACATTTGAATGCAGTACAAAACAGTTCTGTTCTGGATGCAGTAAGACGTTGCCAATTGACTATAATTTATATCATATGCACATTTTAATAGGTCATGATCTTTTATATAATTGTCACAAAATATGGCACTCTATGATGCATGCATGTCAATTTTGTTGCTTTAAATTCCTAATTCTGAGCATTTATTGAAAGCTTTCTTTTCTTTTCTTATTTCTGAATTTTTTTCTTTGAATTGGGGAAAATGATGAAAAAAATTGGATCTGTTTTGGTTGAGTTTTCCAAAATTATATAGAGAGAGGAAAAACGCTGAAATTATAAATACTAAGTAGAATCTTAACCCTTTTCCCCATAAGAAGCAAAGTGAAAATGGCTTTTGCAACCAGCATAAAACCAGAACAGCCTGCGAGTAACTCGCAGTCTGTTCATGTTTTATGCTGTTTGCTGCTCTTCAGTATCTAAGGTTTGGAGATAAGCCTTAACAACTTGAATCTTAACTCAGAAGGTCTTGATTTAAATGTAACTTTCTAAGGGACTACAAATGCGTGAAAATACTAATATCTAAGTGGTAAAGGATTAAACCACATGTCTGTATTGTTAGGAAATAAATTACTAGATAAATGATGTGGGCTTATGAATTATTGACTTTTACAAAAAAGTAATCTTAAGGGGTTGACATTAGCTTAATATATAAAGATACATCAAGTTTGACTCTCCAGTGCAACGTAAATATCTTTGTCATTAATTTTCGTCTACTTTGTGATCTTAGCCTTAGGTCAGAAGGTGTTCTCTTTGGTAATGCTGGATTGTACATATCTTCAAAGATACATAACTGTCAAAGTAACAAGTTTGAGACATGCCTGAGACAAGTTAATGCTACAACAACCCATAATCTAATCCTAAAGGATTAAAATGTGTGTTCAGCAGATTTATGTTTGGTACGCGGAACTTACAAAACGCGTCTGAAATGTATGTTGCAGTAATGTAGAGGCAGGTCACTATGACAAATGTTGGTCTTACCTAAGGTGGATATTGACAGATCTGTTCAGTTATATGTGTACCAAATTACGCAAGCTATTTAACAAGCCCAAGGAATTTAAATAACTGGCATATTTCTTTAAAATAATACGGCATGTGTTCTTTTCTCAGGGTTGTAAAATTCCTCACAACTCCTGGAATTTGTGACTAAAATTTTGATTAGGGCCAATTTGATGTCTGAAATACTGAATTTCTTTGGTCAGAAAACTGTATTGTTTGATTTGGTTAAGCTTAAATTTTTAGATCACATGCTTTTCTATGAGAAACAAGATGAGACGCTTGCTACTATACAGAACATTGATCCTACTGTTTGAAACTGTAATAAGTAAATTTGCGCTTGTATTGGACAGGTAAATGTTTATAGCATGTATTTAAAAAAAAAAATAGATATATAAAAACTGTTCATATTTGAAATTTATTTGGAGAACAAATATGTGAAATTTAGGGCAACATCTTATTCATGGTGACCTGTCAGCCGGTAGCCCAGTATAGGGCTAAAGGCTTTGAACAGATTTTTACAACTTGTATGTTCATTGTGCAGAATAATTAAGTTGTGATATATATGCAAAATACTTATCAAACTAGTAGGCTCTGACTAACAGCCATATCACAGTTATTGAAGCCAATTTAAACTCTGATTGTTTAAATTAGTAAAACATGTGTAATATAATTAAAGTCAACTCATGTTTTTCCAAGTCTTGGAGAGGGAATCATCATTTGGAGATTAATAATTAAAATGCGAAAAAAAAATAATATTAATACCCCCACCCCCCAGCCAATTTTATTTATATTCTTTTTTTTAATTTAATAAATGTTTTTACCCATTTGGTGTAAAAGCTTTTTTTCTTAAATAACAGTTTTTAAAAATGTTACTTTTATCAATTTTAAAAATACTTTATTATAATAAAACCTATCTAAGAGACGATAATGGAGAAAATATTAAGGAATTAATTTAATTCAGTTCTGACTGGGCCTCTAAGCTAACAAGAAACAGGTATGTTACAAGACTTAGTGTTTTCCAGCTTTTTAACACCCGTAAAGTCTTTTCATGTCAGTTTATGGCCCGTTGATTGAATATACAACTCTTGACTGTCGGTAATTATTGCTTATCAAGTAATTAATAGTTATGTGTAGCCTTTAGTCATTTACAGCTCCGGGGGTTTTCATGTTAGGGTGTGTGGCGTATATTGCTGTAAAAAACGTGCTTCTTGTTAGTAAGAGATTCCATTCAATTTCTGTCCGAAACACAAACCAAGTGTTGTAAAAGAACTTGTTTTATTTCATTGAGAGCACAAGCATAGGGTTGTAAAGGGACTAAAGTTTTCATCCAAATTCGCCCTGATCATCAATCTTGCAACTTTATGAAATCTTTTGGTGATTTTTCTAGATTCATACAGTGACCATCTTTTATTGATTAAATAACATCTATCTTGTTTTTTGTTAATGAAGCATTAAACAAACTTCATGTAACAATTAAAAAAGAATGTTGTGTTCCCACTTTCTAATTGTGGGATGACATGCAAACTTGGCTTGGGTGTGCATGCCTACCATTTAACAAGTCTTTGTGGATGGAACTGACATTTTACATTAGACGGTTACACTCCTCTCAAATGACTATGGCTTTATTTTCTTACTTCCTTTTGTGGCACTTGATAAATTCAGTTTTAACGACACGTTGCATGACGAACCTTATTTGAGCAGGAGTTTGCGGTGGGCTATTGTTGGAAATACGATTCCTAAGCATGGGATTTACATACAGTTCATATTCATCATGTCTTGTATTAAGTGACAGATGATTAAAGAATTAGGTTTCAGAATTGTTCGTTGAAATAAGACATGCTTTAGAGGAGAATTTATAATTAAAAAAGGTGTGAAATAATAAAAAAACAATTATAGTTAACATGGGTCTTAATGGTGAATGATCTATCAAATGCTTGATAGAATAATGCATTTAAATTATTATTTTAAATTTATTTTTAAACTAGTTGCATTAAAAAAATTAAGTTTCTCTTTATTAATATTCAATATCTAAGAGGTTGTTGTCGTTAATTAGAAAAACATTGTAAATTTTGTTTTAATTAATTTAAGATTGACGATAATGTTTGTTGATGTTCCTAATTAAAATCTCTAAAACGCAATACATTATAATGATTATATAATGATGATATAATGGTGTTAAAATGTTCACATTTAATAATGATCTTTAAATATTCATATTAATGGAAGTAATTAAATACATATTTTTCAAATGAAATGAAAGGTAATTCATATTCCATATTAATGGAATACTGTCATCAATATTGAGCCATAGATCATAATGATAGCTGATCAGGGAAATAGTGATTGCAGGAAGATGCACACTGCCATTTTTGTCATTTTGTTCGTTTGAAAAAAGTACTTGATGATCTGAGAGTGCAAGCGTAAGCCAAGGGCCACTTTCTAAGTAATTCATTTCAAATGTGTGCTTGTTAATAAATGCAGGAAATCTTTCCTTAAAATTCTTGCAAAACCATTAGGACTGATGACTTTTAAATGCAGCTGCAAAATCTGTGAATGCATTGATCAGTGTATGATGGATGAGGCAGAAGTGTTGGCTGTGAGGACTACTGAAATATATGAGCCGTGATCTGTGAAAAGGGGTTTAATGCATTTGCATAAAGTATCGTCCCAGATTAGCCTGTGCAGTCCGCATAAATAAAATACACTTTTAACAAAATACGCTTTAAAAAGTGTATTTTTTCTGCATTTTTACCGAAAAGTGTATTTTTCTGCATTTTTTTCATAATTAAGTGCACTAAAGTGCATTTTTTCTGTATTTTCATTATCTTTAAGTGTATTTTACTGTACTTTAAGTGTATCTTCTGTAGACAAAGTGCATCTTTTTATATAATAAGTGCATTTTTTCAATGAAGTGCATTTTTTGTGCATATTAGTGTATCTTCTGATTTGCAAAAAAAATATTCTTTCTGTACAAGTGTAGTTTTAGTGCATCTTCATAAAAAAGAGCAACACTATAGCAAATAACTAAAGTTAAAGGACAGAGATATAGTGTTTAATAGGAGGATTGTACTGAATTCTTTTTTATCTTCACATAATGTTTATGGTCTTATTATTACAATTTGTCTGCTCATAAAATATGTGAATCAGTAGAGCAGCTTTTAAAGGGAAAAGTACAACTAAATCAGGCTGTGGGTAAATAATTAAAAATATTGAAAGTGTCAAAAAAATTATGTGGGCTTGCCAGAATCAATTATATCTTCACAACATAAAAAACAAGTATTTGAACTTTCTTACACTGATATTTAACCCCAATTCAATTAATGTCTACCACATTGACTATTAACATACATTTTAAAAGACAATTTAAATAATATTTATAATATTATATTTATTTCATAACACCATTCAGTATGTTATATTGAAATATTCACAATTACATATAATATGCTAAGTGTGCTGTGTATTATTCAATAAATATCAGATAAGATCAGGATCAGATAAGAGATCAATTAGCATCATAAACACTAATCCCTATCAGTGCTCCATCTAGCCAAAACAAAGGGGTGTTTATAGAATTTTGATTGGTTCTGGGACCATCTATTTGAAAACAAACCACTTTTGATTGGTTGGAGCACAGCAAGTTATTTGGAGCACATGAAGTTATTTTTGTAAACACTTTGGTTTCAGCAACTTAAATTGAGCTAAATTTTTAGGTATAATTCAGCAACATTAATTCTAGTGTCAAATGTCTTGAAATTCTTTCAGCACATGAACTATTGTGTGATGAAAACAATGTGTATTTACTAGAATGTGTAAATCAACAATAAGTTTGTTGCAAAGAAGATTCAAAGTGGGTGGTTAAAGTGATCAACAACTGCCGTTTTTGTTTTTTTGGAATGCTGAAGAACAGCTGTAACAGGTTTGTATTTTCATTTCTGCATCTCTTTTTAATTAAACTAATTATGATCATTATCATATTTATGTATTGTCACTGGGAAATGTAACTGGATGAGTAAATGTAATGCAATTTTAAGGAAAAAAACACCATTTGAATTATTATGGCTGTATTTTATGGTAATTGTCATCTTAAAATTTATTTATACCTATTTCTTGTCATTAATGAACAGATTTCTTTCCCCCATATTTAATCAGAACTTTAATATTTTATATTTGAAGGTTAAACCCCAAGGTGAAATTTACATTGATCGGAAGATCCATTGGACAGAATGTGCATCATCACCTGCCAAAAAAGGGAGCAAAAAGGGGACTATCTGATGTATGGACATGTATACCAGGCCAACTTGAGGGGAACAGAAGTGGGAAACCGTGCCCTGTAGCTTGTCCTTGACCAAGAAAAGATGGATTTGTTGAGAGGTAAAACTATATAATAAAGGTTATTGCAATTCAAAGACGTCACACTTCCGACCAGTCCACACAGCCAAAGGAGACCACATATATTAGTACATTTATTAACAGTATTTTCTATCAAACATAATTTCTTTAAATTATTTATGAAAAGCGTTAAGTCACATGTGATCACGAGATTAAAATTGCAAAAATAAACAAACAAAAACAACAAGCCAACAAACTTGTTTTGATTTAAATTTATGATATTTATAGCAACTGTTGAACAAGATTACCATAACAGCAATATTTAACACTTACATTATAAAATATCTTTCAGGACCTGATGTCAAATGAGATCATGCACGAGAAGCGCCTCGCAGACCATGACAGTAGTATTCAGACCTGATCAGCTGGTGAAGTGCTCTATAAAGGGTTGTTTATGAATGCATTCTTTGTAAGGAACAGTGCATAACAACAAATATAGTGACAGGGGCTAAGCTGCTAAATATTGTCAGAATGTATGCAGTGAATTTCTTTGGAAATTCAAAACAACCTGTACGTACTGGCTCTCAGAAGGGCATGTTTTAGCGCAATAATGAACAAAAAAAGGAAGATCTTAAAAATAAGGTATAGATTTATATAAATTTCATGAATACTGTTCATTTATCATATATTAGGATCCAGAATATGATTGAATTGAATGTGCTGCTTTTGTCCATATTAAAAAGGGATTTGGAATTAATGTAATATATAAAAATCTAGTAAATGATAGGGAAAACATTTCAGCTTAATGAGGGGAAATCTTTAATATTTTTGAAGTGGAAACCACCTGTATTTGGCTGTTAATCAGTTACCAATAATCAGAAGGGAGAAAAATCACTGGTATGAGCTTGATATTTTCAATTGTTAATTCCAGATAGGCAATAGCCCGTTTGAATCCTCTCTTTTATGTAGATATGTAACATTTGTTTTTGTTTTTTAAGGTTTAACATTCTAATAAAAGTGTGTATTTATCTATTGAATTGTACTTTTTGTTTTTTATGTATGTGTTTACACTAACCATTCATTTAAAGAATGAATGCTGACTTCAAAATGCTGGGATTTTTTTTATATTTGGTTAATTTTTAAGCATATTAATTTGAAGTGATGAAAAGTACACTTGAGCGTATAATGCGCTTAAAAAATTCACTTCCAACACTTCAAAAAGTGTATCATTTGTATGACTGAAAATGCACTCAAGTGTATTAATGCGCTTAAAAATTCACTTTTAATATTGTAAGGTGTATTATTTGTATCACCGGGAATGCACTCAAGTGTATTAATGCGCATAAAAAAATTCACTTTCAATTTTGTAAGGTGTATTATTTGTATCAGTGGAAATGCACTCAAGTGTATTAATGCGCTTACAAAAATTCACTTTGAATACTCAATGAAGTGTATTTTTTGCATGACTGGAAATGCACTCAAGTGTATTAATGCGCTTAAATAATTTGCTTTTAATTCTGTAATGTGTATTATTTGAATGACTGGAAATGCACTCAAGTGTATTAATGCGCTTTAAAAAATTTACTTTGACCATGAAGTGTATTATTTGTATGTCTTAAAATACACTCAAGTGTATAAATGCACTTAAAAATAAACTTAAGCGCACTTATTATCATAATAAATGCACTTAAGTGTATTATTTTGTGGAAAAAAAATACACTTAAATGTATAAACACACTAGTAAAAAGTGTTTTTTTTTAACAGATTAAAATGCACTTGTTAAGCAAAAAATACGGTGCCAATAACATGCGCATTAAATGCGCATTTAATGTGCATTTAATGCGCATTAAATGCGCATTTAGTGCACTTTTTCGAGAAGGGAGGCTAATCAGGGACAACACTTTCCGCTTTAATGGTATTTTAGTTTTAAGAAATTCTCTTCTTAGCAAAAATCAAGTTTAGGCGGAAAGTTATGTCCTTGATTACCCTGTGTGGACTGCACAGGCTTATCTGGGATGATACTTTACGCACATGCATTTAACCCCCTTTTCACAGAGCGCGGCTCATACTTATTAAGGACTTGTACCCATGGAAATTCAGCATCATATAAGCATAAATGATAATCCTATATTAGAAATGCTCTTGTTAAGAAAAAGCATCTATGGACAGAGTACAGCATTATGCAAATGCAAGGGTACTTAAAATTTATAAAAGTGAAAAAAATTGACTTCAAAAAATATTATATGTGTATTTTTTATTTAGAGTGTTATATATTGTTTCAACAGGTTCATAGAATGTTGATTCCTTTTTGCTTCATATGGATTGTTTACGCAATTCGTTTTCATGGACAATCTGGCTTGAGGAGTGTTGTTATTAGTAATCTGAATCTGATGATCATTTAATGACCATGAACTGAATGAAATAAATTCAAATAATTTGTTAATATATTGTCACCCGTGGTTCATAATATATCTGATAAGATGTCAGCTGCTGACTGTTGTATAACACCATCTGGCCATTAAATGCGTAAAATGCGGAATAAGTCCCCTTTCTTCACTATTTTTTTTTGTCATTTTAAATTTTAATTGAAATGTAAAACTGTTTCAACATCTCGTTACAACTTTTGTGTGTGAACACAGGTGCTCTTTGTGTCAAATGCAGGAAGCATGATATCAGCGTTATATACTTATCGTATTTTTTTTGTTATCACCCCTTTATTCTAGTAAATGCCCCCTGGCCCCCCAAAGTACATAAAAACTTCATGCCAAATTAATCTTTTTTTGCTTAAACAGTCAATGCAAATAGATGCCCTAAGGTTGACATGTCTTTGATTGACATTTTTGAATATTGAGTTACACAGTCAAATTATTATAATTTAGTGGTATATATATATAATATATATATATATATAATAATGCCATTATTACATAGGACAATGTAAGGGTGGTGACTGCTCTTATTTGAGAATACATGATACTTGTGTGTGCTCTAATATGAAGTAAAAATGTACACTTGCAGATTAAGGTAGTGCACCTCTAATGATTTCCCGCGATTTCTTCGAAGGTTGAAGAGCCTACTATTAGGTGCCGTAGCCTAGTGGTTAAGGCGATAGACTAGCAATCTTTTGGGATATTCCCGTGCAGGTTCGAATCCTGCCGACGACGTATACTTTTTTGCGACGCGTTTTATTTATTTTCTAACGTAATTTGATTTAATATGGCATATAAGCTATATTTATTGTTAAATATGTTGCAATTTTTATGCACATTCTTCAATAATTAAAATTAAAACAACGTTATGGCGAAATTGGGTGATTTACTGTTGAAAATACGAACCATGCATGTTGCATTTTTATTTTTATTTCAAAAAGTAAACGGTAAATCTGTCTAGTTCTTGGTATTTTTGCTGTATATAGTGTTTCTATAAAAACTAAGTTTAAAATATGACTTAAATGATACTATTTTGAATTTTATGACACTTTGTTTTTAACCGACCCAATTTTTACTTGGCTGAAATCACTTACATTTCATGGCGCTCTTCCATAGATAAAAATTTGTAAAAAATAAATGTCTGTAAAAGAATACTTATTTCATCTTGTTTAAACTTTAAACACCTTTACAGCATCTGTACACACCAACTGCATGCCCATATTTGGAAATTTGAATGAATTATGGAATTTGTATATACCCCAGGGGTGAAAATAAACTGGACAAAAGCCGAGCGTGGGGGTGGTTTTGAAAAAATCGGTATATTTTTTTAAAAAGCTTGGAAAGCCTACCTACAAATTTGCATGTTGTTCAGTGAAATGATGCTGATTAAGAAAATAATTAATTAGATTATATTTGGATATGTGCCCATTAGAGGTGCGCTACCTTAAACACTTCCAATATTAGTACTGGAAAGGCAACATTTTTATAAGAACTTAATTTCAGGGTATACTGGTCGTGCAAAGACATTTAGAATTCCGATGTAGAAGATTTTAATTTTGACTGAAAACTCAGTCAGTTATAATATTAATTATAATGAAAAGAAATATTATAATAATACCTGAAATAATAATAAAATAATAATATTAATGATAATTTAATAATATTGATAAAACATGTATTAATTAAACCTGCAATGATACAAATAAAAATGTCATAACATACCTAAATTGTTAAAATCACATTTGTGTTTTGTTCCAGATTTGGATGACTTCAATGTGAACTCGTTTGAGCCCCGTCTGATCCCCAGTTTCCCCATGGTGATCCCCGTGCACCAAGAGTTCACCGTGAAGGTCTTCTTGCCGGACGGGAAACCAGCGCCAAGCTACAGGTAAGGACACCAGAATGGCTGTGTCAGCAACGTGTTCATAGCTATTTCAATTTCTGTGAAGCATTAATTATGAGCTTTGGGGGAAAATGGGGTTTAATACACGTGTGTAATAGCCTGCGCAGTAAACACAGGCTACAGGCACAACACTTTCTATTTAATGAAATTGTTTGTTTAAAGGAAGTCTCTAATTAGTGAAAGTCTAGGAAATGAAAAGTGTCATCCCTGATTAGCCTGTGCACATTCAACAGGCTGACTTAGTAGAAACTTGACGCACATGAGTTAAGCCACATTTTCCTAAAGCCAGGCTCATATTTTAAATTAGTGGATTTTGATCTCCTTTTTATCCTGATGTGCTGGCCTTTAGTGAGTGTCCCTGCTATATATATATTTCAAATTTGTTGTTTATGACTATTGTTAACCAGGTTTTCCGAAGGAAAAAACTGGTTATTAGATTGGCGAATGCGGGCGGGCTGGCTGGCTGGCGGGCTGGCTGGCTGGCTGGCGGGCTGGCGGGCTGGCGGAACAAGCTTGTCCGGGCCATAACTTTGTCGTTCATTGTCAGATTTTAAAATCATTTGGCACATTTGTTCACCATCATTGGACGGTGTGTCGCGCGAAATAATTACGTCGATATCTCCAAGGTCAAGGTCACACTTTGAGTTCAAAGGTCAAAAATGGCCATAAATGAGCTTGTCCTGGCCATAACTATGTCATTCATTGTGAGATTTTAAAATCATTTGGCACATTTGTTCACCATCATGGTACGGTGTGTCGCACGAAAGAATCAAGTCAATATCTCCAATGTCAAGGTCGCCACGACTAAAAATAGATTATTATTTTTTAAACAAACTTACAAAGGGGGTTAATTTTGTTTGTTCATTTCAAAAGTTCAGTTTGAGTTTTCTCCCTTTATCAGATTTTTTGTTCACAATGAAAACCTGGTTTTGTGACAATTTTGTCCCTTGTCTACACATATATCACCCAACTTTCACTATTAACGTTGACCTTGCGTAAAAAAAGGCTATCCAGCATGGGGGCATTGGTTTGGCCAAATACAGGTTGTTAAGGCTTTCATTTTTTCGTATTCATGACTTATATTCTTACTGCAGTAATTCAACTACAATTTCTTTCATTGTTTTACAATCATCTTTATGCGTATTTTGATATTTAGTTGGTGCATGAAACCATTTTGAATTTCCTTCTTACAGTTGTGTTTGCCAAGCTTTGCATTGAGCAAAGCAGTACCTTATGAATATACATTTAACAAAGGCACACTGTAGTGGTTTGTATATAATCTGAGGCAACAACTTGAAAGATCACTTTTAAATGTTCTATTTTTCATTTTAATTTTGAATTTGTTAAATAAAAACACAGCCACACTGATAGGAAAACATATTTCACTTATCTAATATACTTATTTTACTGAACACAGGAATTTATCATTATCTGTGAAATTATAATAGCCTTGATAAAATTTCTTGCATCGGATGTAGATGGGTAAGACTAGAAATTTTGCCGTCAGTCTTACAAGATATTAAACTGTCTGTCCACAAATTGGTGATATCGATCTTGGAGTTTCACAGCTGGTGAAAAAAGGATGTTGGTGTAAGGAGATTATTTCAGGATATAAGATTAAAAGATTAGAAGATGTTTTTATTGTTAATTTATAATAGATGTAATAATTTCTTTATATATAATAGATGTAATAAGTTCTTAATATATCATAGACGTAATAAGTTCTTAATATATTATGGATGTAATTAGTTATCAAATGTTTTTGCTCCCTTTTATTTGCCTTTTTGCATCTACAAAGTTTCTCAATGATTGCATTTCATTTCCTACGCTAATTATGTTAATATTCTGTTAAATTATGCGCCAAAACTTTGTTAGACTGTTAATGCAGTCTGGAAATGTGAGACATGCTCCTGTTTATATAATGTTCATATAATCACTTTAATGTCAAGTCTAATGATGTTAAACATCCAATGGAATAAAGTTGTCAGCATCTGAAGCTTGAGTATAAACCCTTTACCACTTGGAAACCTATATTGACTCATTTGTAGCCTCTTAGAAAGTTCAATTTAATTGAAGACCTTTCATACAAGAATCAAGTTTTAAAGGCTTCATTTCCACCCCTTAGATACTGATAAGCAGAAAACAGAGAAAACAGCATACAACCTGAACAGGATGAGAGTTACTCAGAGGCTGTTCTGGTTTAATGCTGTTTGCACATAGCCATTTTCACTTTTCTTCTAAGCGGGAAAGGGTTTATTATCATAAACATTTTCAAAATGGATCCAAAAATCCTGTCTCATAGTTGTGATGCCAATCATCAATATTGATTTGTCTAAACTGGTAAAAGGGTATATATAAGTCCAAGAAATTGGTTAAATCTTGTTTGAACACAGTATTTTCTTATTGGCCGCATTTTGAGTTTCAATGGCAAGGTTCATGTTAGGGCTGGAAAACTTGCATGATTCTCCCCCAATAATATAAAGTCAATAAATAACACTTTGTATATGTAATGTTAGATATGGTGAGCAGATGAAAATCATTTGTTGTCCACCAGATGAATCAAGCTACCCATTTGGGCTCCAATAATTATTGTAGGTTGTTTAGTGACTTAGGCTTGTATTTCATCTATCCACATCCGTATCCGCATTCGTATCCGCACCCGTATCCGCAAATCATGATATGGACGCTACATTCCATTGTTATCAGCATGTGTCAAACGTATCTTACTTTTTTGGGCAAAAAATATATGGATGAAACTAAAAATTATAATTGAAATAATTATTATGAAGGACAAGCGTGAATTTAAGTAGATATAAGGTACAAATCATCATTCTGTCTGTAAAATAATACAAATGGTAAATACTTGAAACATCTTCTTCTAGTGTCTTGGCTATGCTTTTCCAAACATTTGAAGTAAAATCAGAGTTCTGATATGCAGAACTATGTTGGTTGTATAATTCCGGGTAATTTTTTCTCGAATTCGATCAGTTTTTCAGTTGATTTTTAAGATGACAGCTTCCCTTATCGTGCTAAATGCCGTCTGTATCTTGTCCGCATCCTCATTAGAATGCTCACTTGAGCATTCTTTTACAGATGCCTATTGCGCGTGCGGAAATGCGGATGAATGGAATAAGCGCAGTGCATTTCTACTAGTTCTTTTTTTTTGGATGCGGATGTGCGGATGCGGATACGGACAGATGGAATACTAGCCTTAAGTTATATTACTTGTTGTGCATTAACATTAGTAATCCCTGTTTGTATGTTTGTTCAGGAAATCAGGGGGGCCTGATCTGTATACAGTCCACATGAATGATAGGGACCATTTGGTCTTGTTGGTGTCCCTTACATTCTCTCCTCAAGATAAACATTTCTGATAGGAGTTTCAAAAGCAAACAAAAATTGAATGCTCCATCTTTTGGAACTGGGTACAAGGCTATTGTATTTATGTAAAATCTGATCCATGTGATGATATGTTTTTCCAGATTTTTGCCTTTTCAACACGGAAATGATAATTGATAGCTGAAGAAACCATAATAAATGTAATGATTGTTATGAATTCCCTTACATCTTTCTAATATTTATTATTTTTTAAGGGGGGGGGGGGTCTTGTTTTATTGGTAATTCCTATATCATTGACTGTAAAGAAAATATTGTTCTCTGTAATAAATCATAGGACCCCCAGAGCGTTCCATCAGCATTCAGTCTGCTGCAACATATCCAAATAAACAAGCGCTACCTGGCTTTGCTTAACATTCAATCAGTTTCACGTGCATTTTACGCGAGGTAGATAAACAAATCTGTTAAAAATGAAAATTGATTTATTTCCCTGTCAAGTTTTAAATAATGCAGGATCCTTTGGCTAATGCATATCATGGTACTATCAGGTTCTTACAGATTGCTTAGATTTTATTTTTTAACCCTTTGCATGCTGGGAAATTTGTCGTCTGCTGAATAGAATAGAATAGCAAACAGTTTGATTCCTGATGAGACGCCTCGTTCTGTGGCGTCTCATCTGGATCCAAACTGTTTGCAAAGGCCTTCAAAATTCGGTTCCAGCACTGAAAGAGGTAAGCCGCATACAACTGGTTTTATTAACCCAGTTATGCCTAGTGGACTCTCCCTGGTCCCATCCTTCTAAATTGGATCAATTTATTTCCAAACTTAGGGATGTCTAGTATATTTATTTCTATATTTAGAATATTTCTTACGGAAATTCCTTTAAGCAAAAAGCGCAGACCCTGATGAGACGCCGCATAATGCGGCGTCTCATCAGGGTCTACGCTGTTTTCCAAGGCCTTTTTTCTAGACACTAGGCATAAATGGGTTAAAGCAGACATTTGGAGCGTTTTGTTCTCTTCCTGTTTGACTTCTGTGTTTGTAATGACCCCTGAATTATGAAAATAATTGTCAAATTAACATCCTCTTTAACATGAACAGTTCAAATCAGATCATCATTGAACTTGGTGATCATGTTTGTGACCATATACTCTTTGCAAGGTTTGATAACCATCAAGATTGCATGAAACACATAGAAAAATTACTGAAAACTTAATGTACTGCTATTCTATTAATTGGTCTTCGTCCAATGTGAATTTTGAACACACTGAGAATCTCACAAGATGATTTTCGTGCTTATTCTGATCCATAAAAGATAAACCATAATTTAAAAAAATTCTAAATAACTTGAAAATAACTTCCATTCAGCACAGTGTGTGGTTATAAGATTAAATAAATTTAAAATGCTGACGTTTTAATATTTATTTATTTATTGGCTACAATTGCAGATGGTTGAACAAGAATGACATGCCCCTCAGTGACCAGGGTCAGATTCGTATGATTGGGACCAACTTGTTTTTCGAGGACCCACAACAGATAGACTCTGGAAACTACACTTTCATCGTCAACAACACGGCTGGAGAAAAAAGACAAAGCTTTTGGATTATCATTTCGGGTAAGTTTCCTTTTGTTCATATTAGCCCCTGCAGTCCACACAGGCTAATCTTGGGACTCCATTTAACGCACATGATTTTAGCCCAGTTTTCCCAGAACCAGGCTCATTTAATAACTGTAGTTATGTAAGGCACACTTGTCCCCCCCCCCCACCCCCGCAAGTGTAATGCACTTTTTCATCTAGATTTTGTCAATATTGATGCCAAAGCTTTGCAGTTGTGGCCAGAATATGGTTTTGGCATGTTAACGATTTTTTAATGGGTGTTTTTCAAGCATTGTTAATTATAGACAGTCCAAGAGAATGTTTATTCCAATTGAAAGTTTATGTTCCTTTCTTTGATGTAATTAACTCAAATAGTTGCATTGTCTAGGTAATGTGCAGCATGAAATCTTTTTGAGGATTTTGAGTTTTTCACAACAATTTAAGATTTGAAAATCTTTTTTTGGGGGTCATTACATTCTAAGAATGTTTAAATGGAATATTGTACTTATGTGCACATGCTTTTATGAAATTTGCAAGGTATTTTCAGTTTTTTGCATGACATTTCATATATTTAGCCACATCTGTCAAATAATTTCATATTATTTTAGAGGGCGTAATGTCTTAAAATACAAAACACAAATTTGAAAGTTTCAGGTGTTCATATATCTGTTGTTGATAAGTTGCAATCAGTGTTTGCAGATTATGACATGTAAAGGTTGTCTGCAGATACAGAGGATTCTGAGTTTTGAATGAGATTCAAATTTTAATGTTTTTTTGTAATGATAAGACGTGCGATTTTGAAATCTTGAATTTGAAAAATCTGATATTTTGGTTAAATTTAAGCACTAGGTTATCTAGTATGGCTTTCAATCTTTTCGCTTTTTGTAAGACTGTTGTTTGTCTTAACTCAAATTATTGCTAAATTAAATTAGTTCATTATAAAACAAGTAAAAATTATTACCCCTAGTTTTCTAGAATCCTAATAAAACTAAATTATCTTGTTTTTCAAATACCAACTGAATGCGTGGGGAAACAAAATAATGTTTACATAGTAAGATTTTTTTATATTAATGTATGTACATATAAGAGTAAACTAGCTTCACTCAAAAACAAAAAAGTTATCATTTTAACCTTTTCTCACTTAGAAGCAAAGTGAAACTGGCTATGTGAAAACAGCATAGACTAGAACAGCCTGTGAGTAACTCGCAGTCTGTTCAGGTTTTATGCTGTTTGCTGCTCATCAGTATCTAAGGGTTGGAAATGAAGTCCTTTAAACTTGAATCTAGTAAGAAAGGTCTTTAATTAAATTTACCTTTCTAAGGGTTTACAAATGTGTGAAAATATATATCTAAGTAGTAAAGAGTTAAATACATATCTATCTAAGTGGTAAAGGGTTAAATACGTTACTAAGTGTTTAAGGGGTTAAATACATATCTAAGTGCTAAAGGGTGAAATACGTTACTAAGTGTTAAAGGGGTTAAATACGTATCTAAGTGGTTAAGGGTTGAATCAGTATCTAAGTGGTAAAGGGGTTAAATATGTATCTAAGTGGTTAAGGGTTGAATCAGTATCTAAGTGGTAAAGGGGTTAAATATTTATCTAAGTGGTTAAGGGTTGAATCAGTATCTAAGTGGTAAAGGGGTTAAATATGTATCTAAGTGGTTAAGGGTTAATACAAACTCATGTCAGGTCCTCTAGTTCAGTTGGTGGAGTGGAGTGCAAGATGGTCAGTCCAAGGGTCATGATTCCACTCCTCAGCTAGCAACAAAACAAGATGTAGGACTGGGTTGTAGAATATAATTTCTAAATCACATAATATTCCTTCTGAGACAATTTATCAGCAATCTTTGAAAAAACATTAATCTGCCAAATTCCAATGTCTCAAGTGCATTTCCAGCGTCAGAAACTAAGCAATTTATTTTCTTAATATAAAGAAATACTCACAAAAACTTCTGGTTTTTGCATATTAAATGTACTTCTTTAAACATAAGCAGGGAAAAGAGTGCAACCTGCCAAAGTTTTTGTATATTATCTGATATACTTTATGATCTTAATGCATGGGGTACAGGGTTGATTGACGTGCAGTGATACAGTTACATATTCGTACATCGCTGTCAGAAAACTGACATTGCAGAGGATTAAGTGATGTAAGTAAAACACTATGAAAACATATGAGAGATGTAAAATATTCAGGTGAAAAATCATGATTTAACAGGCTGCTGTCTAAGTTGATCAAATTGCATGACAGTCACTTAACCCTTTGCATGCTGGGAAATTTGTCGTCTGCTAAAATGTCGTCTGCAGAATTTCTAAAATTAGCATTTTCTTCGATTTTTTTCAAAGAATACTATCAGAACAGCAAACAGTTTGGATCCTGATGAGACGCCATGTTCTGTGGCGTCTCATCTGGATCCAAACTGTTTGCAAAGGCCTTTAAAATCCGGTTCCCGCACTGAAAGGGTTAATATCACAATGTCTAAAAATTGTATCTAATGTATGCTTAATGTTCCACTTAATTTGCTTGTCACACATTTAAGCTGCTCGACAAAATAAACACAAATATAACTTCTATATTATATAAAAAAATGATATATTAAAAAAGCTTTTTTAAAATTTTCCATTGATTCAACTGTAAGATACCAACATTTTTTATTCGTAAAACATTTGCGACATATTTTATTTTATCAACTGACCTTACATTTATTAATTGTCCTTTACTACACATTCTATCTAGTTACATGTCAAACGCTGTATTAGACGTTAGGTCTATAAAATAGCAAACTCAATACAATTTAATAAACATAATATTGATGTGGTAAAACTGTTGCCAAAAGCTCTTGTCTGTTCGATAACAAACCAGAATAATTCTTTATATGCTATAGAAAGTAAGCTGCTATCAAGAAAACAAATACATAATTGTAATATAATTATGATATAACAGTTTCGAAGGCAATGATCACTTTGAGTGTACTAAAAACTATTATTACACATATTTTAGCTTATGCAGCTTTAAAATTATAAATAAATTGAACCAGTTGCATCCAAACAAATAAGTATGTTCTTTATGCAAAATCAGTTTCTAAAAATTGCATGCATGCAGAATTGTTAGGGCATACAAACTGGTAGAGCTGTTTGGCTTTCATGAGACAAATGATATAACAACATTCATTTTAGGTGGTTAGCTTTGAAGGAGCAGGCATAATGAAACAGCCATGGGTTTGGTATTCATGGAAAAAGTGTTGACAAACATTTACCAGATTCCCAGCCCACATTTTTATCAGTCGGCTCCACTTCATTACTTCATAACTGACACTAGACATTGGCTTCCCTACCCAGTCCACACACAGTGCTGCCCTGGTGCCAAACAGTAGGGCACGTGCAAGCCAGAATGGCTTATAATCAATAGTGCTAAATAGCTGATAGGCCTGTGTGGCTGTCAGACAACTGAGTCTTAGGTTGCAGGGCATCCTTATCTTTCAGGGCTCCTTCTTTCCACTAAATATTAACTTATGTGGACCTCATTGGCAGTGTTGGTTCATTATCATAGGAATAATTCACATACACTGAAGTCAGGCTGAAGTTAACCCATTTAGGCCTAGTGAACTCTCCCATCATTCTAAATTGGATCAATTTATTTCCAAAATTAGGGATGTCTAGTATATTTTTTCTTTATTTAGAATATTTCTTACAGAAATTCCTTTAAGCAAACAGCGCAGACCCTGCGTCTCATCTTGGTCTACGCTGTTTGTCAATATGATAGGCATAAATGGGTTAAGGAAGGATTGCTGCTGACAATGGTGTTACATTGAGTGTGTTATCTATGGTTAGCTTAACACTAGTTTTGGTTATTAAAGTTGAACTTCATTTTTGTTGTTGAAATTATCTATTTTAATCTAATCTGGGACGACACTTTATGCACATGCATTAAACCCCCTTTATACGGAACATGGCCCAAATATATGATTTAACAGCTTGTGTCAGTCATGTCCATCATTTGCAAAATTGGACTATGTATCTGCTACTTTTTGCAAAACAGCTAAAAGAAGCAACAAAAAGTTGACACCTTATTTGGGGGATATAGGACAAACCAATAAACAATTTGGTTTATGATGTCATTTCAGTTCCACCGGTGATACGTCGTGGGCCCCAGTCACAGGAGATGTCGGAGGGGAGCGATGTCGAGTTCACATGTCAGGTGTCCGGGACAGCGTACCCAGTTACCACGGTGATGTGGCAGATGAACAACGAGAACATACGACTGGTAAGATTGCGCAAGCCGGTACTCAGCTGTTATAGCTCCGATGCATTTTGTCTGAAAGTTTAACATTTGTGTACAAATTGAATAACAAATTGGCACCAATACTTGAGATAGTTACAGTAATGGATTACAGTTTAATCAGTGCATGAATACACTGTTACTCCAATATAGTGCGGTCCGTTATAACACTGTGTCCAATATAACGCAGGGGGTGCTTGGATCCCGTTTTTTCTCCAACCTTCCATTTCTGATTCAAATCCATGTTATGCAACTTCATGTATTGTCAGAAAATTCAAAAAAGGCGGCGATCACAGCTTGATTGCTTTATCCGTCCGTTTAACTGATTTTAATCGATTAGAGGTTACACGCCACTCGACAGCTAATTGGTGTTAATCTGTTGTGTAATGTCAATAAAGGTGTGAAAACTCGCGAGTCTGTGTTTATAACATGTATTCCTTATCAGAGCGGTTCGGTGCGCTAATTTTCAATAAGGTAAGTGCAAGCGGGATAATTATAAAATTAAAGTTATTCAAAACGATAAAAACATTCTTACTTTGATATGATTGCAGTTTGACTCTATATTAAAGGAGCGGCTTTGAAATATACTGCGCAAGTTTTTCTGTCATTTCATTATCATTCTAGTATTTAGTTATTTTATTCAGTTCGTCTAAGAGAAATTAATTAAATAATCCAGACGATTTATTTACATGCTAATGCAGTGTAATTGTTAACAGAGATTCACTTTCATTTTTGCCCGGTATGAGAAAGTCCCCGAAAAGCACAATTTTGGCATGACGCAATTTGTACATGTATCGTATTGCATTCAATCTAAATTTAAATTCTTTGGCCAATTAAAGCTCTACCTCATAATGCACTGTTCTCTTTACACTTCTGACAAGAAATATCTTTTAAAAAGATATACAGCGTTGATTGTGGTTGGAGTTTATGAAAGGTAAAGAGTTCAATGAATGAGATCAAGGATAGCGAATGTCTTTTTCTGTGCAGTTCTTAGCTGCATCACACGCAGTACGGGATGTTACGCGGAGTTTTTGCGGCTTATTTTACATTATTACATATTGCTGGTCATAAACCTATAGATACAAAACAGAAAACTAAAAGAGTAATGGAAGTGAAATTAAAACATATGAGTCAACCGGCCACACGCGAAGTATCCGTACATATTTTAAATATTTATATGCGCGTTCTTCGAACAAACCTGTTTTAGTGGTTTGTCGGGCATTGCTATTTGATTTGATTATTAACAGTATTGAGAATCACCGCGCTCATGCTTAATACATTAGTCAATATGGTGGAATAATTCTTGTTAAATTAATTAAAAATAATATTTATCATGGTATTGTTGAAAACACATTCAGGGCTTTCCACAGGCCATTTAACGATCCCTCGCCGGGGCGCTTGAATTTCGAAATCAGAGTCCGTGGTGCTCTTGAAATTTTCTGATCACTGTATTTTTCAGTAAAAGAAAGTGCAGATTGTAAAAAAAATCAAGGTTTCTCTATCAGTGTATCAATATTCCCTGTTTCAAAAGAGCACTCGGTACCTACTTTCATAAGTAATGGCCATAAACACAACATGGGGTTATGGATAATCCACTGATAAGAGAATAGCATGACGCGCGTATAGATTATTCTAGCCAAATTACACAGTCATTTAAATGCTGACAAGGATGTATCAGGTAACTTTCCAGTCGTCAAACTGTGATGTTCATCGTCCAATCGGTTACGCGCATGCTTATGAGGGCGGGGTTAACCATCGATTATTTTTTATTGACGTCGGGCATGAAGAAAGAGTTTATCTCAGCTTAATTAGCAAAACCGGTAACTGGAACAGTACATTGAAGACGGTTTCGGGCATCATCATCACACCTTTTTACTGTAAACTGTGTTACATATGACTCATAATAAATACGAGAAATTAATTGCAAGTTGTAAACAATTAAATATTTATAGCGAGTAAGTTGTGCAAATAACTCCTGGTTACAATTATGCGATACTAATTTAATTCCAGTACATGTATATTTCATCATGTCCATTTATAGAACTGATTCACCTCGTTTTTCTGACATTTATTCGATATGCGCTTTAACAAATTGTTGTTGAATTAATTACGCACACTTGTAAATGTTTCGTCCGATAATCGATACTTATATAGAAGACTGATGATGTGCATAATTCCGTCAAAACATTTATTCGACTCGTATAAACAAATTATCGTTGAATTCCTAACGCAACTGGTAATATTTGTTGAAATCTCAAATGGGAATAATTAAATTTGTAATCCGAAACCCATTCCCGTAAGTCGATGTTAACGCATTTTTAATCCGAAACACACTTCCGAATGTAAATGTTACCGCAACGTTAAAATATTCTTGCTTCAAATTAGCAGTGCAAATTTATTTTGTGTCGAATCTTTTTCTCAATTTAAAAGAGCGCGGAAATTATGCAGCATGTACAACGTCACGTCATTTGCATAGAAAGTGTGTGTATCGTTTTAACAAGCACACAACACGTCAGGGGATTGACGCATGTTCAGAGGCAATATTTCATCAAATCTATAAATAGTCACTTAAAATTTATTTGATACTATAGAAACATGGCAATGTTTGTGTTAAAGAAATAATTTAGAGCTTTTATCATAAATATTTACCAGAAAGTGATTTATAAAAACGGAACAAATGGGATTATCGGGTAATAAATAGAAACTTGAATAGTAGTAAGTATACAGTAATTAATAGAGTCTGGTTGAAACGGATGTATTGGGGAATCGTTCGAGTCGGGATTTAACTATCTGTACTGGAAAGTTTTAAAACAATTGAACAATATAAAAATTATATATATTTTTTAATGACTTGGGTATTTTCTTGAAGAGTCATAGCGCACCAGATGACGTCTTTTGACGCTGTTTTTCTTTGAGTTATAACGCACCACAGAACGTGAATTGACACATTTAATTTTTAAAAATTAACATCTGGAGGGAACACCCCTCCCAAACCACCCCTATTAGCCCCGGGGCGCCTAACAAAAATCCTGTGGAAAGCACTGACATTAAGAATCTATTATTGACATACCATAATTATATCGCTGGATATCTTCATTTAACATCTTTCTGGTCTAAAGAAAATTCCAGTTCACCTAGTTCACGCTATAGCATCTGTATTATATAACGATTATTTAACTGGCCGCGAACTCCGGTCAGCACATAAGGTAGGCGATGACCTGTATATAAACTCTGACATTCAAACACACTAACCGCGAACTGATGAAGGTGTAGAATCTACGCACAAATTGTATTGATGTGAAGAGTTGCGTGTAAAACTGTTCTTTCTATCGTGCCTTTTCATAAGAGATAAAATTGTTTCACGTTGAGCCCGCAGTAAAACAGTGTTAGAAAGACGCGGACATGTTTCCAATGTTCTGGTGGTATTCTCAAATCAGCCAATGGACTAAATGAAGTGTATTCATTCGTGGGTAGTCGCAGGCATTTTTATGAATGTAACCTAAAGGTCACCTAAGGTCAAAAGTGACGTTAAACAGCTACACCGAAAAAATGGCGTATGCATATAGTTGTGTTTATGAAATTTGTAAACACATTGATCGTCATAAATGTTCAAGAATTTTGTTTTTAGCTCATCTATTTTTTGAAAAAAAATTATGAGCTATTGTCATCACCTTGGCGTCGGCGTCTGCGTCGGTGACCCGAAATAGTAAAATGATTTTCGGATGATAACTCAAGAACGCCCCCCACCCGATTCTCCCCCCCTAAATTTTTTTTTTTAAGATGATCTCACAAATTACCACCACACCCTCACACTTTACCCCCCCCACCCCACCCCCAATTGTTGTTTTTTTTAAACGGTTAAAAAACACAAATATTTATTTTTATTATTTTATGTTTGAAATACCGTCCAACCATCGCACCCAAGAATCCCCCCCCACCCCACCCCCCACATGTGCTGGGACACAATAGTAGTTAAAAATTATATAAGGGCTAAGTAAAGTGCTTTGCTATGCCTTCAGATTTTGTGTGTGTCAGATGAAGGTCTCTCCAGTTACTAGAAGTGAACACATTAAATCCTTTCCCCCATAAGAAGCAAAGTAAAAATGGCTTTTGCAAACAGCTTAAAACCAGAACAGCCTGCGAGTAACTCACAGTCTGATAAGGTTTTATGCTGTTTGCTGCTCATTAGTATCTAAGGTTTGAAGATGAAGCCTTAACATCTTGAATCTAGTAAGAAAGGTCTAAAATTAAATGTAACTTTCTAAGGGACTACAAATGCATGAAAATAAGTATCTCAGTGGTAGAGGGTTAATCAGCTTTGACCAAGGATGTGTGCATTTAAAAAACTTGTTGGATATCATATATTAATGACAACTAATCAAATACGCAGGGTATTTAACTATCTATTAATATGTTTGTTGAAGAAGATCTAAGTATTTTAAGCTTTTTGTTTTTTTCTATAACAACCTTAAAACACAGAACCCATTTCTAAGTACTTCCACTTAACTTTGTTGATAAACTTGATTTTTAAAAAGCATTTTTCATACAAATGTTTACATTAAGATAAGTGCTGCAGTGTATTTGGTAAATGTCTTTGTTGAATTTCATAAACAGGGAACACTTTGTAGCATTAGAATTGGTTACTTTCATATGACTTCCCTGCTAAAATTCTCCAAAAACAGGTTGAGATAATTGCATTGAAGAGGTTTTGTACGTAGCTATTTTGTGTGCACTTTTGCAAGTTGAATTTACCCTTTACCACTTAGATACGTATTTTTACGCATTTGTAGTCCCATACAAAGTTACATTTAATTTAAGATTTTTCTTACTCAATTCAAGTTTTAAATGCTTCATTTCCAACCCTTAGATACTGATGAGCAGCAAACAGCATAAAACCTGAACAGACTGCGAGTTACTCACAGGCTGTTCTGGTTTTTTGTCTGCTGTTTGCACATAGCTTCTAAGTGGGAAAGGGTTAAAACATTAAACCAAAGGTATTATGCAAAACAAAATATGAGAAAAAACAATAATTCAATTTGGGCTATTTTTGTGTCACGAGTTATTGAGTAGGCACTTGTAAGGAGGGCTGGTTTATTGCTTTAAAGCAGTGTTAACAGTCACAGCGCAAATAATATTGATTTATAAAAGTTGTTAATATACAATTACAAATTGTAATCAATATTAATTATTGTCACCTATCAGTTCAGTAAAACATAGGGCAATACATTGTGGATGTTGATTAAACAATTGTTGGCTATGCAATGGATGTTGATTACACAATTGTTGGCTATGCAATGGATGTTGATTAAACAATTGTTGGCTATGCAATGGATGTTGATTAAACAATTGTTGTTAAATATCTTGATTATTGACAGCGCTGACCCCTTTCATCATGGTAATGGCGGTATGAACATAAATGTTTGTGGTCGGCCCATAACCTTTTTGTGAATGATGATGGGATTTTAAAATGAATTGGCACAAATGATCATGCTATCAAGGCAATGTGTTATATACTTTGCTGTGTATTATGATGTTTTTAAAATAAATTGAGACAAATGGTAATAGTATGTGGATGTTTATGATCTGTCATGTGAATCAATCATGTCTGTGGCTTCTAGGTTCAGGTCACAGTGGACAACTGACACTTATGCATAGTGCTAATATTGTATTATTGACAGTAGACGTTCATGTGACCAACACCTGATTTTCTTCATAAAGCATTGGTATTTTTTTTATCATTTCAAGACATGTTATATTCGCCAACTATATTCCTTGCTTAATGGTCGATGTCAAATTTGTGAAATAGTCTTTATGTATAGCAACCGTTACAAAGGGCTTGAACATACATGCTGTATATACTGTATATATCATGTGTGGCAAAAAACAATAGTTTCTGTGTTCAGTGAAATTCACTGGTGGCATCAGTGTAGTTGAACCACATTCTAGTTTCTGTTATGAAGGTATTGCTTAGTATATTTGTAATTTTTCCTGCAAAAGATTGTAACAGCTGGGGATGTCATGACATGTCATGTTTTTATGTCATCTTTAATTAAAAGTTAAAAGGATTGATGTCTATAAAATTGTTATCAGTAGTGAGTCAGGCATATTTTGAAATAAAAATGACAATTGTGTTTTCCACCCTCCCAGTGTGCAATATCTAAACCTGTCAGTCAGGACTTCCACATATCCATGTTTATGTTTTTTTAAATTGAATCATGCAAACATAATCCAGGAGCCATTACGTCCCAAGAACGAGCTATCTGGCCTTGTGTTGAGTCCTAATTGAAGCAATTACTGAAAGAAATAATACTTAAGGAGATATGAATTAATCTCAACATGTTTTGGGCGGAAATCTGTTTCTAGCTCTTCAGTTGGAAGGTAGGGAAATTATTGTGCATCCTGCTGAGGATTTGGGATAGTTTGATTTAGAATTATGAGATGTGTAAAATCAAGTCCCTAGCACTGACTTCTCTTAATGAGAACTGAGTATAATGGTTATAGAATAGGTTTTATTACGATATTCAGTTGATAAGTTCAGAATCATCTGGCTGTAAATAAAGTCAGAAGATTGGTCCTGTAGCCCATTCCATAGAGGTTATCTTTTTGTTTTATCAAGGTGCTTGTGTAACTCATAATATCTGATACTAGATGATAAAACATAACTTGTTGCTAATATTAGCTGGCCGATTTATATATATCCAATGATCTTTGTACATTGATTGCTCAGCCAAAAAAAAGGAAGGTAAAGCTTACTTTGCCGTAATTCAATCTCCCTAAAATTCTACAAATATCACATTTTACATGTTTTCGAATCATTTCAGGGTTCATCTCGTCACTATATCAACCAGGAGTCTGGACTGCTGCGTATATCCATGGTAACGGAGAGTGACCAGGGAATGTACTCTTGTATTGCCATGACAACCGGTCAGGCTCCAGTGCAGTCACCACCAGCGGAACTCAAAGTGAAACGTAAGAGACATTTATAATTCATTGCTAGATTTAATGTTTGGTGTATTGTACAGGGTGAGTTTGATCCTTTTTTTTAATTATGTACCTTTTATTTATTTTTTTATGCCCCCGGATCGAATGATCGGGGGTATATTGTTTTTGGCCTGTCTGTCTGTCTGTCTTTCTGTTTGTCATTCTGTCCCAAAACTTTAACCTTACAGTAAAGTTTTGCAATAACTTTTGAAATATTGGACATAGCAACTTGATATTTGGCATGCATGTGTATCTCATGGAGCTGCACATTTTGAGTGGTAAAAGGTCAAGGTCAAGGTCATCCCTCAAGGTCAAAGGTAAAAAATTTGAAACTTTAATAAAGTAAAGTTTTGCAAAAACTTTTGAAATATTGAACATAGCAACTTGATATTTGGCATGCATGTGTATCTCATGGAGCTGCAAATTTTGAGTGGTGAAAGGTCAAGGTCATCCTTCAAGGTCAAAGGTAAAAATAAGGTCAAAGGTCACAAAAAGATAAAAATAGCCGCGCCTTAGGGGGCATTGTGTTTCTGACAAACACATCTTGTGTTGGTTAAAAAATCAAGTTTGACGTAAGAAAGAATAAATGTTTATCTTTAAGAATATTTTATTTAAAAAGCATGCAAATCCACTGTTAAGCAGAATATATTGGATATTTGTTTATCCCGGAAGTGGAATTTAAAAAATGCAATCAACAAAACATTAAACAAAATTCAGTCCCAGAGGATAACTACCTTTTATGTAAACTTTTTGAATTACCGGTAATCTTGATTTTGCTTAACCCTTTACCATTTAGATACGTATTTATATGCATGTGTAGTCCCTTAGAAAGTTAAATTTAATTAAAGACTTCTTACCACATTCAAGTTTTAAAGGCTTCATTTCCAACCCTTAGATACTGATGAGCAACAAACAGCATAAAACCTGAACAGACTGGGAGTTACTTGCAGGCTGTTCTGGTTTTATGCTGTTTGCACATAGCTATTTTGACTTTGCTCTGAGTGGGAAAGGGTACAAACATATTCAACACCTTTATATGACAACAGAAAAGTTCAACAAATTCACCCAAAACAGCTACCTAGTGTTTAAGATGTTTGAGTTAAGATGTACAATATTTCTATGCCAATAGGCAAGTTTTAATTGAATCCAGGCCCTGGGGACACCTTCCTAAATTTGAATTTGTTTGAGTGGATTTTGGCATTTGTATAACATCTGATCCTTGCTGTGGAAAAATGGGTTTAAATGCATGTGCCTTAACCCTTTCAGCGCTGGAACCGAATTTTAAAGGCCTTTGCAAACAGTTTGGATCCAGATGAGACGCCCCAGAATGTGGCGTCTCATCAGGATCCAAACTGATTGCTATTCTGATAGTATTCTTTGAAAAAAATATAATAAAATGCTAATTTTAGAAATTCAGCTGACAACATTTTAGCAGACGACAAATATCCCAGCATGCAAAGGGTTAAGTGTCATTTTACTTACAGCCTTAACTGGATTTTCACTAATAAGACACTTATTTTAAACAAAAAATACCTCACAAACAGAAAGAGTCGTCCCTGATTAGCCTGTTTAGCCTGATTAGACTACACAGGCTATTTTGTGAAGACATTTTGCGCATGTACATGATCACAGAGCACAGTTCCTATGCAATAATTCTTATCCAACAGGCAAGTTGAAGTTCAATCCTATCCCGCGGGATGGCTTCCTGGAATTGGACTCGGATGCAGAGGTTCACTGTCGTGCAGAGGCCGAGATCAATCCCAAGGTGCACTGGATGCGCGGCACGGTGCAGAACGCCGACCTCACGTTCGCTGATCATGTGATCGACTCCGGTGGCACGCTGTATTTCCGCGGCGTTCGGAGGTCGGATGAGGGACCCTATACATGTGTTGCTGTGGTTTCAAGGGGGGCCACTCAAGACGTTATCAACAAGACCATAAATATCTACGTTGTTGGTAATTAATTATTTTTGATGTTAAATTTATTATGATTTTTTTTCTACATAGGGTTGTAATACATCATTTTTATTCTTATTATGTTGTAATAAATAGTTTTTCATTATTATAAAGTTGAGCAGTTTTATGGCAAATCATTGTTAACAGATTTTTTAGTTTCCCACTTGTGTGTGTTTGTGCTCACACTGCTCCCAACAATTTGTATACCAAGATACATTGCTGTTTTAAACGTTGCATGTGGTAGCACTTAGTTAATTCAGTGCAAATATTATATGTTAGTATAAAGAAATAAAATTCATTTTTTTCTGAAAATAAAGCCATGCGTTGTATGCACATCTTGGAATTTTGCTTATTGTTGTCATAGTCCAGTAATAGATGTATTGCAAAATAAAATAATAAATGAATACAGATATTTAAATGATAAAAGGAATTTAGAAAAAAAACTATATTAATGAATAAATGAAAATCAATAAATATATAAATAAATAAAAGTATGGTAAGAAATAAATTATTAGTTCAATGTTTTATTGAAATGTTTATTTAAAATAAAGTGTCATACATGCTACTGGTAATTCCAAGTAATTTTGTTGTGCAGCAAACTGTTGTGTTTATTTTTCAGAACGACCAAGATTTCAGCATCTTCCTGCTAACAAAACGGCGTACGAAGGACATTCGATGATGCTGCACTGTGTTGCTTCAGGCGACCCAAGACCCTCGATCACGTGGGAGAAAAACCAGATACGAGACAATTGGGACCGCAATAGGTTCACAGTATGTAGAGCTGTGGATTCCTTAGTAGAGCTAATGGTTGATGATCAAAATAATTTAACACATATGTTGCTATCAGCCCATGGCATTTAATAGCAATTTTGATATTTTTACATCAAATATGATTTTTAAAGAATTACTGGTTTTGAGACTTTTTTTATAGTAAACTGAATTGATAATCTTCGCATGTGAAACATTTCTTTTTTAACTGATATGAAAATCCTAAGAAGTAAAACATTGCCTTTAACTGATTTGTGCAACCAATATTATATCATTGATTGTAGAGTAAGAGATTTCACAACATATTCAATAAAATAATTTATGTGGATTTCATCTCATATGAGAAACTCTTTGAAAAAATATCAGTCAATGACATTGTTTGATCACTAAAAGTGTAGAGTTGAGGTATCTAGTCACTTCATAGTGAAAAAATGTATTGTGATGAGGTCTCCTAGTAACCCAGCCTTTGGGTGGAAGAACAAATAGCCTTAACCCTTTCCCACTCAGAAGCAAAGTGAAAATGGCTATGTGCAAACAGCATAAAACCAGAACAGACTGCAAGGTCCTCACAATTTGTTCAGGTTTTATGCTTTTTGCTGCCCAGCAGTTTCTAAGGGTTGGAAATGAAGCCTTTAAAAGTTGAATTTAGTAAGAAAGGTCTTTAATTAAACTTAACTTTCTAAGGGACTACAAATGCATCAAAAACGTATCTAAGTGGTAAAGGATTAATTAACAGTAAAAAAACAAGAACAACAACAAAACAACTGCTAATGCATATTTGACGAATTCTGTTGCAGATATATCCAAATGGGACGCTGAAAATATCCAAGGTGTACATGGAGGACCAGGGGATGTACCAGTGTGTAGCGAATAATACAGCAGGCGCAATATACGCCTCCGCCTACCTCGATGTGGCAAGTAAGTCGCTGAAAGTAATTTCTTCATGCAAAACTGAAATTTATACTATAAATAGTGCAAGGGCTTTCAAAATATGACCGTTTTAATGATTGCAGTAACATTGAAGTATTTATAAAAGCATATGAAGCCTATTAATTGATAGGATCATTTATAATGAGGATTATAGATAAATGATGTAGTTATTACCAAATAGTTTGCAAGTTATGCCAATGAGGTTTACCATTTACCAGTATTACAAACGCAAGTTTCTGTAATGCAATGCTGTTTGTTCAATCATAGCATTTAAATAAGAATCAAGACTTGCTAACTATGTGCATGTAAACTATTTTCCATGCTAATTTCACTACCCACAAAAATATCATAGCATTCCACGTGACAGTCTGAAAATCTGTCCCACATTTTTCTTCCAATATTTACAGCGGAGGAATACTTGAACATGTACAAGAGCTACATACAAGACGGCCTCAGATCTGCTGGACCTTGTGTGTCCACTACGGAGTTCATCAAGCCATTCATGCTTATCTTTCTTGGACTTTTCCTCTTTCATGACATTCCTTCATGCACTAGCACTTAACTTTTTTCATGTTTGTGATTTTAAAGACAGTAATTATGATTATGCTTAATTGTGTAGTCAATCTCACAGCATATTTCAACATTTTTTTCTGTTAAATATATTTTTCTTTAGGATTGCTCATTATATTTTTTAGTGGTTTATTAAATTATTTTTTGTGGTTTACTAAATTATTGTTGTGGTCTACTAAATTATTTTTGTGGTTTACTAAAATTATATTAATCAATTTGTAAAATTCATGCATTTTAGTGCAATTAAAATTAACACAAGATAATCTAATAACCAGTGGTTTGAAGATTTAGTGCATAGCAGATCAAGATATCATTCTCCGATCTCTGATACCTTTTATTTATGTTAATGTGTTTAGCTACTGGCTGTGAAAGCTTTATAATAATAGACAGTGCATGTAAGTTGCTTTCTAGGCTGGCTAAAATAAGCATGAATGGTTTGGATGAATTACCATGGTAACACCAGCAGACTGACCATTCTTGTAATTCAAGTTTATACTTTCACATTTTACATGCTCAACAAGTTGTCTATTTTGTTTGGTGTTCGTATTGAACCTTTAATCAATTCCAGTTAAATGATAATTATCTGGATCCAATTGACTAAATATAGAGAAAATATTATACAACGACAACAAAGATACCATAAAAGTAGAGACAAAAACCATTCCTGTTGGAATTTTTATATAAATATCTTTCAGAACAAATACATAAATTGTGATCTGATAAAATCTCCCATTTTCTTGTCTGAACTCTGTGTGTCTGGTGTATGTGTCTTAGTTATGTAAGTAATTGTTCTTGAGCTGTGCTCTAGGAAAACGGCCCTTAATGCATGCGCTGGCTTAATGCATGTGCAGAAAGTGTCATCCCAGATAAGTCTGTGCAGTCCTCACAGGCTTATTTGGGACAACACTTTCTGCCTCTACAGAATGTTTTCGTTTTAAGAAAGTCTCTTCTATACAAAAATTCTAGTCTAGGTTGAAAGTACACTTGGAGACTTTTCTAACGAAACACTTTTCAAACTTAAATATTAAAAATAATGTTTACACTAGGAAAATAGTTGTGTGAAAATTGTGAATTTGAGCACTCTCATACTAGTTCATGTCGATAGTCTATTAATAAATTGGTAAAAAACACAACGTAGATAAAAGTAAATCAGCACACGTTTATTACCAACAAATATTTTTGCTTGGTGTTTAAAGAGCTAAATATGGTTCTTTATGACAATAAATATTTTTAGAACATCATGTGTAAAAACTTCAGGCCCCAATAGCTGCTTCTGCAGTTGTGCAAAGTTGCACAAGACATTTAACACTTTCCCACTGAAAATGGCTTATATATATAATGTGCAAACAACATTAAACCAGAACAACCTGTGAGTAACTCGCAGTCTGTTCAGGTTTTATGCTGTTTGCTGCTCATCAGTATCTAAGGCTTGAAAATAAAGCCCTGAAAACTTGAATCTAGCAAAAAGGAATTAAAATAAATATAACTTTCTGAGGGACTATGAATGCGAGAAAATACGTATCTAAGTGGTAAAGGGTTAAACATTTTGCATGTTTACATAATAAATTTAAAATCACTGGAAACTTGCCCCCACCAGCTGTAATCATTACACCTTTACACACCTGGAGTTTTCAATTAATCTGGGATATATTATTAGACAGTTTTAATAATAATTATATTATGCATTAATCATTGCAATATAATTTAAAACCCATTCAAAAAAAAGAACCCCAGGAACATCTTGCAACCTTTGCCAACTATTTCTGTATGATGTAAAATTATTCTGAAACTTTCCTCAACTGGTCTTGGCAAGGCAGAGTATCAGCTGAGCACGCGTTGACATATTGCATAGATTGATAACTGAAGCAGCCACGATTTGCTGCGCCCATGTCTCTGCATGCCAACTTGGCATCGATTCATTATTTCACCTCTTTTCGTTCCATTGACTTAGTTTAGTTTGTTTGTTTTGTTTAACTCTATTCCAAGACAACGAACATTTTTTGGAAAGTATCCTTGCAATTCATTGGCATTTTATTAAACGTTTGAAGTAGTTTTGATTTGTCTTCAGTCAAAGAATTTTTTAAGCATGTTTTAACTTTTTATTATGTAGATGGTTAATGGAGGATTAATTGGTAAATTATATGCGACCTAATTGCTGGATCATGCAGAGTTAATTTGTTAATTTAGTGTAAATTAAGATATGTGTGCTGTGTCTGTTGATTCCATCTGTAAAGGCAACTTGATTAAAGCAATTGTGGTAGAAAGGAATGAAGTAATTACTGTCTTTTCTGCATTATCTGATTAATTCCCAATAAAACTCACACAAATTGATGATTTATAATGATTGAGATGTTGTTTTCTACCCAAGCTTGATTTTTTACAGATTAAAATATTTTTTTTTCTTATAGATGTCTGCAAGATCTTGAGTTTATTAACATCACTTATTGTGCTATGTAATAAATTATATCTGGAGCTGATTTATTATCACAAAACACTTGATTGTTATAGATGTAAAAACATTACGGTATTATTAGGAATGAACTGATTATCTGGAGAGTAGCAAACTTCTGTAATTAGCATGTGACAGGAGGACCTTGTGTATGATGCCTTGTGAATATTATAATAAACAAAACGCATATAAAATATAGACAAAAACCTGATACATCAAACAATAATGTCTACAAATATCCCAATATGCTACTGTATTCCTCGGCCATTGAAAATTTAATCTACTGACGTTTACCTTTTTATGCCCCAGTCAGGATACATTTTATTTTTACTAGGAAAAAAAGTTTTTGAAGCAACTTCATTTTCTACTGCTATTCAGAGTTGTAACCAGATACAATTTTCTGAATTATTTCAATCCATAAAATGCCGAATTTATAGCAGATACTTATTTCTCCAAAACAACTCATGAAACAAAAATCTATTTCAGCTGTACGCGATTTCAAACAAAAACCAAATGTAATGTCTATAATTATTGATTGGTATCGTGAACACATTGGTATCGTGAACACATTGGTATCGTGAACACATTGGTATCGTGAACACATCGGTATCGTGAACACATTGCTTCTTTTATCAAATGAGCTTCTTAAGCCTTTAACTTAGAAAAGCTACAGTCATTTTTCTTCTGTGTCAAACTCTAGATATAAATTACATAATAGCAGTATTCTTCTGGTCATAAGTCAAATCCTGCACAATTCGGTAAACCCACTACATACTCACTTGCAGATGACAGAAATGTTTATTACGCTGTCAGGATGTTGTTAAGTAATGCTGTTAATTTTAGTTTCATGTTCCACTGCGTTTTTATGTTAAAAATAATAACATTTACTACTAGACAACTTAACACTCACATGTCTTCACAGAGGGATTCTCTTTGAAGAATTAGGTTTATGGAGTGTTTATTTCAATCAGCGACTGTGCATTGTCATTTACGTAGCTGCCTCCAATGGTAACACATTTGTAGTGTAAATTCTTGTGATGTTATTTGTTGTGCAGATGTGAGTGTCATATTTTACTGTTAATGAACAAGCAATAAAATAACTACAATTCAGTATGTATTTTTAGAATAAAACATGTTTAAACCTCGCCATGTATTGTTTTCGTTTAACTGCTTCCTGCTGAGCAACAAAGTGAAAATGCCTATATGCAACCAGCATAAAACCACAAGAGCCTGTGAGTTACGCGCCGGCTGCTCATGTTTTATGCTATTTGCTGCTTATCAGTATCTTACATTTGAAAATGAAGCCTTTAAATCTGAAATCTATTTGAAAGGTCTTTAATTTAATTTGATTTTCTAGTGGAAAACAAAGGGTCACAAAGACTTTTCTGAGCAGAACGGGTTAATTTAATGACACGACCCCTGTTGGGCCTTGCCCTCCATGTAAAACTGGTACCTTTTGGGTTTTACGGGGAGTAGTTCTGGGTTAAAACTGTTTATATAATTATTTCCAGTGATAAGCGTGCATCAAATAATTATCTTCAACCAGAAAGATGTTTTCATAGAGTTTACAGAATTCCAATACATATTATTATGCACAATCCCAGATACCTTTGATGGCTCTGCTGACTTTGCTTTCACTATCTATTTATGTTGGAATTCTTGTTATAAGATCGACTATTTTATATGAAATATATATAGTGGAGCTATCCTACTCACCCCGGCGTTGGCGTTAGCGTTGGCGTTAGCGTGCAAATGTTAAAGTTTGCATACTACCCCAAATATTTCCAATGTCCCATGACATATTGCTTTTATATTTTGCATACTTGTTTACCATCATGACCCCAACTTATAAACAAGAGCAGACAACTGTATCAAGCATTTTGACAGAATTATTGCCCCTTTTATACTTCCAATATGCATATTATTGATAAATCTATGTTAAAGTTTGCGTACAACCCTAAATATTTCCTACGTCCTTTGACATATTGCTTTCATATTTTGCATCCTTGTTTACCAACATGACCCCAACCTATGAACAAGAGCAGACCACTGTATCAAGTATTTTGACAGAATTATTGCCCCTTTTATACATAGAGTATGCATATTATTGATAAATCTATGTTAAAGTTTGCGTACTACCCCAAATATTTCCTATGTCCCTTGACATATTGCTTTCATATTTTGCATACTTGTTTACCAACATGACCCCAACATATTAACAAGAGCAGACAACTGTATCAAGCATTTTGATAGAATTATTGCCCCTTTTGTACTTACATAATTGAACATTTTGCTTACATTGCCATAACTTCTTTATTTACGATCAGATTTTATTAATACTTTGACAAAACAACACTTACCTGAATACCACAATGGATTCCACCCAAACAATACCCCACGCCCAACCCAGAATCCCTGCCCCCCCCCACCTCCCCCCCCACCTCCCCCCCCCAATTTTTTTTTTCCTTTTTTTATTTTTAAAGATCATCTAATAAATGACCACACACCCCTCTCAACCCCCCTACCACCCCCCCTCCCCCCAATTTTTTATTGTTTTTTCCCTTTATTTTTTATTTTTGAAAGATGACGTCTAATAAATGACCACACCCCACATTATACCCCCATCTTAACCCCCCCCCTACCCCCCCCCCAATTTTTTATATATTTTTTTTACTTTTTTTTATTTTTGAACAATCGTCTAATGAATTATTGAATATGAACAATTTCTCCATGATGGCTTACGTTATACTGTCAAGCACTCGAATAGTCGAGTACGCTGTTCTCTGACAGCTCTTGTTTTTAATATTTTATGGATTTTATGGAAAAAATTTACATACAAATATAAATTTTTGAGCAGGGTTTTATTATTAATGGCTATTTTTAGTTTCTTCCAACTAATTCCAACATTTTTCTGCATATTATTAACATAACGCTCATATTGCTAGACCATCATATAATTAAAATAATATTTGTATAAGATGTTTACAATATTTAAAAATGAGCTAGGATAATCAACACACAATTACATTGCCCCTTGTTATCCACAAATTCTGATAGTTATGAGAAAAAAAGTTCACCTAGTGTGACCTATTGAAATAATATTACTTTTTTTTTTACTAAAATTGCTACTCATAATATCTGAGAAGGCACTAATTGATTTTCAAGAAACAATATAAAATATTAAGTTTTACGTTTATGAATTGGTCGATGTTAAATTTGTGACTGTTCATCATGCACAAAAGTGTCTCTACCTGATGAGCATGTGCAGATTGCACTAACGCACATGCACTAAGCCCTTTTTTCACAAATAACAAATCATTTTGTATTGCGATCAATACAAACTGAACCATCCTAATGGCTAATTGTTCTTTGCAGGTGGTTCAGAGTACACAGAGGTGTCTGAGAGCGAGGGCTCTGAGAACTTTGACATGATGCGCACGGTGATCATTGCAGTGTGTAGCGCGGGGGCCTACCTCGCCCTTGTGATAGGCCTGACCGCTTACTGCAGCTACAGACTGCTCATGCAGCGACGCAACAGGAAGGCAGTGTGTGAGTAGACAATACGAGAGATGGGAAACAGGAAATATAGATAGTATAAAGTATTTCACATCTTTAAGATGTGTTTTTTTTCCCTTATTTTGTTGGGAAATAGGCATCATTTTTAGCTTGAGGGGGTAAGCATTTTTTTTTTAACTAGGCGGAACTTCTGCATAGCATGTGAACCAAAAGTATTAACCAACTATTAAGAAACATTCTCAACATTTCAGCATTTAAATAAAATGGCAATGTATCTATTTACTATCCCCTGCAGGGAAAACACATTTCAATACTAATTTACTTGCATTTTTCCTAAAGAGCATTGCACACCTCTGTAATACCTCTATGTCCTGAAAAATGATTGTTAGCGATTTAAGAATTTGATGTTATAGTTTGATCACTTATGCATAGACTGAACAGCAGATTGTTGTAGATATCCTTCTCAGTTAATGAAGACAAACAAATTGTTTTGTAGAATGACTGAACATGCTTTAGTTGCACTGCAGGTTTAGCAATTTTTGTAGCATCTGTCAAGGTCTTGTGATTGGTGTGTATCATATAAATATGTCTTACCTTAACCAGGTCTGCAACATGCTGTTCACCATTGTGCAGTCTATGTTTTGTGGCATCAGTTGGGAACAGTTAATAAAATTCAAATAGATTTGTATACATTACTGCACTGTTGAGAAATGCACATTGCAAATTGGATTACCTAAAATATAAGTTAAGTCAATTAGACTGGGTATTCCATTGCCAGAAATGTGGATAATCCCTGTGAAACATTTTAAAGAAGTATTTTTCTGCAGTAAAAGACAGCATATGATTCTATACTCATTTTCAATATTCCATACTCAAAGGTTGTTGTGCATTTTTTTGGCAGTAAAAGACGAGAAACAAAATGGCAACCTTCCACAAGAGCAGCACGAGCTCCTCATGAAAGAGGCCGACCGTGACTCTGGGGCCACCCAGGGTTGCCGTAGCGACAGTGATAACCGCTCCCACGTTTCCGCCCTGTCTTCTCACCCCTCCCACTCTTCCCATTCGGCCTCCCACACCGCCTCACACTCTGCGTCTGCTACACACTCACACAATCTGTCCCAGCAATCTCAGCGTAGCGCTGGGAAGAACTCGCTTGATCGACTCTACTTTCCCAGACACGAGTTGCAGACCATCGGAATATTAGGTCAGTTATGTGAAATATTGGGTCAGTGATTTGAAATATAAGGTCAGTGATTTGAAATATGAGGTCAGTGATTTGGAGCATTAGGTCAGTGATTTGAAATATTAGGTCAGTGATTTGAAATATTAGGTCAGTGATTTTGGTTATTAGGTCAGTGATTTGGGTTATTAGGTCAGTGATTTTGGTTATTAGGTCAGTGATTTGGAGCATTAGGTCAGTGATTTGAAATATTAGGTCAGTGATTTGAAATATTAGGTCAGTGATTTGGAATATTAGGTCAGTGATGTGGAATATTAGGTCAGTGATTTGAAATATTAGGTCAGTGATTTGAAATATTAAGTCAGTGATTTGGGTTATTAAGTCAGTGATTTTAAATATTAGGTCAGTGATTTGGAGCATTAGGTCAGTGATTTGAAATATAAGGTCAGTGATATGGAATATTAGGTCAGTGATTTGGAATATTAAGTCAGTGATGTGGAATATTAGGTCAGTGATTTGGCATATTAGGTCAGTGATTTGAAATATTAGGTCAGTTATTTGAAATATTAGGTCAGTGATTTGAAATATTAGGTCAGTGATTTGGGTTATTAGGTCAGTGATTTGGGTTATTAGGTCAGTGGTTTGGGTTATTAGGTCAGTGATTTTGAATATTAGGTCAGTGATTTGGGATATTAGGTCAGTGATTTGAAATATTAGGTCAGTGGTTTGAAATATTAGGTTAGTGATTTGGGTTATTAGGTCAGTGATTTGAAATATTTGGTCAGTGATTTGAAATATTAGGTCAGTGATTTGAAATATTAGGTCAGTGATTTTAAATATAAGGTCAGTGATTTGAAATATTAGGTCAGTGATTTGAAATATTAGATCAGTGATTTGAAATATTAGGTCAGCGGTTTAGAATATTAGGTCAGTGGTTTAGAATATAAGTTCAGTGATTTTGGTTATTATGTCAGTGATTTGGGTTATTAGGTCAGTGATTTGGGTTATAAGGTCAGTGATTGAAATATTAAGTCAGTGATTTGAAATATAAGGTCAGTGATTTGAAATATTATGTCAGTGATTTGAAATATAAGGTCAGTAGTTTAGAATATTAGGTCAGTGATTTGGGATATTAGGTCAGTGATTTGGGATATTAGGTCAGTGATTTGGGTTATTAGGTCAGTGATTTGGGATATTAGGTCAGTGATTTGAAATATTAGGTCAGTGATTTGAAATATTAGGTCAAAGATTTGGGTTATTAGGTCAGTGATTTTCAATTTATAGTCAGTAATTTTGATTATTAAGTCAGTGATTTTGAGTATTTGGTCAGTGATTTGGGATATTAGGTCAGTGGTTTAGAATATTAGGTCAGTGGTTTAGAATTTTAGGTCAGTGATTTGGAATATTAAGTCAGTGATTTGAAATATTAGGTCAGTGATTTTGAATATATAGTCAGTGATTTTGAATATTAGGTCAGTGATTTTGAAATATTAAGTCACTGATTTGAAATATTAAATAAGTGATTCGGGTCATTGCATTCACAGGTCACTAACACGAATTGTGTAAGTTTATACTTTGTCATGTAGTTATTAAAAAGTGTATAGTTTATTTTGGTCACTTGCAAATCCCGTTCTGCAGCATTATCATATGGTTCTCTAGGCAAATTTATATGATAATTTGTTTCAATCATGAACAAACTTATATGTATCCGTCTAAGGGTTAGATAACAGAACTGACTTAATTTTTAGCTTGGCTGTTTTCAGAGAAAACCCAAGGTATTGTCATAGCCAGCTCGTCGTTTTGTCCGCCGTCTGACGTCGGCGTTGTGCTAAAACCTTGACATTTTGCTCTAAAATCAAAGTGCTTCCACCTACAACTATGAAACTTGCCAAAATTAGGGCATGCATAAATTGATAATGGATGGGTGGGGTATAGGCCAAGGTCACTAATAATTAACATAGAAAAAATGTTGTGCACTCAAAATCAATATTAATGTGTTTCATAGCATATTTTGCAAATAAAAACAAACTAAATACCTTACCTACTACCTGGTATACCAACGGTTTTGTTTAGAAAAAAGTGTCAGAACTTCTGACAAGAACAAAAAAACTGGCTCAGGCTGTCCTCTAAAGCTCTTGTTACAATCTTGCAAGCGGAAAATAAAAATATATGTTTCAGGTAAAGGACAGTATGGCGATATTTTCTTGGCAAAAGCGAGAGGTATAAGACCTGGCGAGGTTGACACACAGGTCAGCGTGAAATCCCTGCTCTCCAAAGAGGACCATCATTACTATGAGTTTCAACGCGAGATGGAGATGTACTCTAGACTGGATCATAATAATGTCATCAAACTTCTGGGCGTCTGTAGAGACATAGAACCACAGTTCTACATTGCAGAATATTGCGACTGGGTACTGAGTCTTTTAGTATATTAGCTTAGATTGTTAATGATAAGAAATTTCGATAGTGAAATGCAAAATACATTACCTACCCTGCAATCCTACAGATAAAAGTCTTATTTAAAAGTATAACACCATTATGTACCAGACAAATGTTAACTGGTGAAACATATTCAATATTTTGATGAAAATATTT